>NC_053498.1:52501933-52606933 GCF_905171775.1 Rana temporaria
GTCCCGGTCTTCTGCGTTGTCTTCTCCCCTTTTCTCTTTCACCGATGTTGACACGACAATCTCTCCTGCTGTAATGCCGTGTGTTCGGTGCGCAACGATTTATATAGGCATGGGGTGTGGTTACCGGGTGATGTCACTCGGTGACCCCGCCCCTTATGATGTCAGTCCCATCATGCCCCAGACTGACATAAGGGGCGGGGTCATCGGGTGACCACGCCCCATGCCTATATAAATCGTTGCACACACAGCATTACATCGGGAGAGATTGTTGTGTCAACATCGGTGAAAGAGAAGAGGGAAGAAGACGACGCAGAAGACCGGGCCACCGCTAGTAAAAGAGCTGCAAGAAGATGGCGGAGGAGCCTGGCAGAAGGACGCGGGAGAAGAGGGAGGATGCAGACACAGAAGACCAGGCCGCCGCTAGTTAAAGCGGGGGTTCACCCTTAGAGGGCACTTTTCCCCCTTAGATTCCTGCTCGTTTTTACTAGGGGAATCGGCTATTTATTTTAAAATATGAGCAGTACTTACCCATTTACGAGATGCATCCTCTCCGTCGCTTCCGGGTATGGGCTTCGGGAATGGGCGTTCCTTCTTGATTGACAGTCTTCCGAGAGGCTTCCGACGGTCGCATCCATCGCGTCACGATTTTCCGAAAGAAGCCGAACGTCGGTGCGCAGGCGCAGTATAGAGCCGCACCGACGTTCGGCTTCTTTCGGCTACGAGTGACGCGATGGATGCGACCGTCGGAAGCCTCTCGGAAGGCTGTCAATCAAGAAGGAACGCCCGCTCCCGAAGACCCATACCCGGAAGCGACGGAAGAAGATGCAGCTCAAACGGGTAAGTACTGCTCATATTTTAATACAAATAGCCGATTCCCCTAGCCTAGACCGAGCGAGCAGGAAGCTAAGGGGAGAAATTTTTTTTTTTATAAATGGGTGACCTCCCGCTTTAAAGAGCTGCCAGAACATATCGGAGGAGCAGAAGGCGGGAGAAGAGAGCGGAGAAGTTGGAAAAAAGAACCCTGGAGCTGCCTAATTACTTTAAAAAAGCTGGTGTGTGTGTGTGTGTGTGTGTGTGTGTGTGTGTGTGTGTGTGTGTTTTATTTTTTAAGTTTTGCTGTTTTTTTTCAGGCTTCTTTCTTTTGTCCTGTTCATGCTCCCTATCCTCTGCTGATGCACCTCACTGCTACTAGTGTAGAGCGAGCAGTCCTGTTCTAGGTTGCTTGCTCTGCTCTATGCGTTCTACATTTCCCATAAGAGGGTAGTGTGTTTGCAATGCAGGTAGATGTTTAGTCCATGTTGGAGGCGAGCAGGAAAGGGTGGCTACATTTACATAACCCAAGGGGGGACGTGGAGAACAAAGGTTGTCGCCCTAGAGATGAAACCAAAGAGAATGTACATTCTAGTATATATATGTGTGTGTGTATGTATATATGTATATATGTATGTATATATATATATATATATATATATATATATATATATATATATATATATATATATATATATATATATATATATATATATATATATATATATATATATAATTATACAGGGAGTGCAGAATTATTAGGCAAGTTGTATTTTTGAGGATTAATTTTATTATTGAACAACAACCATGTTCTCAATGAACCCAAAAAACTCATTAATATCAAAGCTGAATATTTTTGGAAGTGGTTTTTAGTTTGTTTTTAGTTTTGGCTATTTTAGAGGGATATCTGTGTGTGCAGGTGACTATTACTGTGCATAATTATTAGGCAACTTAACAAAAAACAAATATATACCCATTTCAATTATTTATTTTTTACCAGTGAAACCAATATAACATCTCAACATTCACAAATATACATTTCTGACATTCAAAAACAAAACAAAAACAAATCAGTGACCAATATAGCCACCTTTCTTTGCAAGGACCCTCAAAAGCCTGCCATCCATGGATTCATCAGTGTTTTGATCTGTTCACCATCAACATTGCATGCAGCAGCAACCGCAGCCTCCCAGACACTGTTCAGAGAGGTGTACTGTTTTCCCTCCTTGTAAATCTCACATTTGATGATGGACCACAGGTTCTCAATGCGGTTCAGATCAGGTGAACAAGGAGGCCATGTCATTAGTTTTTCTTATTTTATACCCTTTCTTGCCAGCCACGCTGTGGAGTACTTGGACGCGTGTGATGGAGCATTGTCCTGCATGAAAATCATGTTTTTCTTGAAGGATGCAGACTTCTTCCTGTACCACTGCTTGAAGGTGTCTTCCATAATCTGGCAGTAGGACTGGGAGTTGAGCTTGACTCCATCCTCAACCCGAAAAGGCCCCACAAGCTCATCTTTGATGATACCAGCCCAAACCAGTACTCCACCTCCACCTTGCTGGCGTCTGAGTCGGACTGGAGCTCTCTGCCCTTTACCAATCCAGCCACGGGCCCATCCATCTGGCCCATCAAGACTCACTCTCATTTCATCAGTCCATAAAACCTTAGAAAAATCATTCTTGAGATATTTCCTGGCCCAGTCTTGACGTTTCAGCTTGTGTGTCTTGTTCAGTGGTGGTCGTCTTTCAGCCTTTCTTACCTTGGCCATGTCTCTGAGTATTGCACACCTTGTGCTTTTGGGCACTCCAGTGATGTTGCAGCTCTGAAATATGGCCAAACTGGTGGCAAGTGGCATCTTGGCAGCTGCCCGCTTGACTTTTCTCAGTTCATGGGCAGTTATTTTGCGCCTTGGTTTTTCCACACGCTTCTTGCGACCCTGTTGACTATTTTGAATGAAATGCTTGATTGTTCGATGATCACGCTTCAGAAGCTTTGCAATTTTAAGAGTGCTGCATCCCTCTGCAAGATATCTCACTATTTTTGACTTTTCTGAGCCTGTCAAGTCCTTCTTTTGACCCATTTTGCCAAAGGAAAGGAAGTTGACTAATAATTATGCACACCTGATATAGGGTGTTGATGTCATTAGACCACACCCCTTCTCATTACAGAGATGCACATCACCTAATATGCTTAATTGGTAGTAGGCTTTCGAGCCTATACAGCTTGGAGTAAGACAACATGCATAAAGAGGATGATGTGGTCCAAATACTCATTTGCCTAATAATTCTGCACTCCCTGTATGTATATATGTATATGTATATGTGTATGTGTGTGTGTATGTATATATATATATATATATATATATATATATATATATATATATATATATATATATATATATATATATATATATATACAATTATACATTTAAAAAAAAGTTACTTCAGGGCTCATGCACACTGCATCTCGGCTGCTCCTACAGGCTTTAGAGCTTTTTTTTTTGCTTTTTTTTTAAAGCTCAAATTTTTTATGCTTGGAAACTTTCCTCCATGTTGGCCAATGCACACCATGGCTTTTTCATGAGTTTCCGGGCATAAGCTCTTACAGTCAGAACCTCCCCCCCCCCCCCCCCCCCACCAAAATAAGCTTATGCTCAAAGAAGCTCAATAAGGCTCCATGCACACTGAAGCTGATAAACTGTAGTTTTATTGGCTTTTTTTTTTTTTTCAAAGGCCATGAACTGCGCTCTGTTGGCCTATGTGTCCATGGACACATGGAGTTTATGGGCTTATTTCTGAACGGCAGAAATTTGCTTAACAAACGCTCAAACGCAGCTCGCCAGTGTTTATGAACGTGTGTTTTTTTTTTTTTTTTTTTTTTTTTTAGCTTCCAGTGTGCATGGAGCCTAAAAATGCAAAAGATCACAAATCACAAGCTTCTTCAAGCTGAAAAAAGCTCCACTGCCTGTAAAAGCAGCTTTTTTTGGGCTCGTGCACACTGCATCTCAAAGAAGCTGCTCCTACAGGCGTTTGAGCTTTTTTTTTTATTTTCCTGCCTGGAAACTCCATTTTAGACAGTGTTCATGCACGCTGTTTTTTTCAGGAGCTTACAGGCAGAAAACCCCCTCGCCAAACTTGGGAGCTTTTAAACAGAAAAGATGCCTAAGTGGCCAAAGAAGCTCAAACATACAAAATATTTTTTTTAAGAAAATGAGCTGAGGTTAGGGTGTTTGGGGGGGGGGGGGGGTGCTCAAAGAAGATCAATAAAAACATGCAAAGCAAGGTTCATAAAGACCTGAATGAGCGAGTTTGGGGAGGAGGAACTTGACTGACCTGCAGAGTCCTGACCTCAGACACTCTTAAACCTTGCAGACAGCCTTCCTAGAAGAGTTAAGTTGTTATAGCTGAAAAAGATGGGCCAACTCAATATTGGACCCTACGGACTAAGGCGCCATTAAAGTAATTGTAAAGCTTTGTGAAAATCAAAAAATGTACTGGCGGAATCGAGACTATGTAGAAGCATGTAAAGGAAAAATTGTGTAAAATAAAGAATTTTTATAAAAAAACAAAAAAAAAACATGTCCTTCTTGCCTACATTGTGCAGTTGGTTTTGCACAGAGCAGCCCGGATCCTCTTCCCTCTTCTCGGGTCCCTCTTTGCTGTTCCTGGCCCCTCCTTCCTATCAAGTGCCCCCACAGTCAGCAGCTTCCTATCAAGTGCCCCCACAGTCAGCAGCTTCCTATCGGGGCACTGGACCAGAGTCACAGCTCCGTGTGTCCCCTCATTCGCTGACTGACTTTGACAGCCGCGGGAGCCACTGGTGCCGCTTTCGTCGTCCTGGCCAATCGGGAGGAGTGTCCAGGACGGCTTAGACATTTGTGGACATCGCTGGAGAGAGATGGAGCTCTGGTAAGTTATTGGGGGGGGGGGGGGTGCTGGGGAGGCTGCTAGGTTTTTTATCTTGATGCATAGAATGAGTTCCACCCAAAAATTGAACTTCCTCCTTTAAGTGACCGTGACCCTCTGACATTCCACATTTGGCATTTCATTTTTGGGGGGGGGGGGGAATGCATACCCTCTTTTTAGGGTTACCCAGCTCCCACTTCCTCCCGGGGCTCAGGAAAGGATGTTCACCTCCCCCCTCCATGCAATCTTCTGGGACAGGTCCCAGAAGATTGTCTGGTCAATCCCAGTGTGCAGTGCGTGCTCTGTCACGGTACAGAGGAGAGGAGCGGGGCTTCGTGCGCCCGCATCGCTGGACCATAGGAGAGGTGAGTGTTCGATTTATTTAAAGTTTTTATGGGTAGAACCCATAAATTCCAGCTCTATCTACCAGTATACCATGAATGTTCTTCTTTTGCAAAAATAAAACCGCTTGCCATATATTCTACCCACGCTTTCCTCACTGGCTTCATGGATGTTTCAAAACACTTGTCCATTACTTTGGCCTTACTTTCTGCATAGACTAGAGGTCATAACACAGGAAGGAGTTGACCAGCTGACCTCAATAGCACACACCCTCCATCATCCAAACGCCTACCTACCCACCCATTCCCAGGTGCATGTTTTATGAATGAAATGCTATCAATCTGTGATCAGGCCCTTCTCACTAAATACACGGGTATCGATTTTCCCTGCCCCCGCCTTAACCTTATTCTTGCATAGATCGTTCATTTGAAAACGTGATAAGTGTGCCCTGTGTTCTGTAAAATTCGCTGTACGAGCTCCTTTAGCTCTACCATCAACTCTGTAGTGCAGTGGTCTCCAAACTGTGGCCCGGGGGCCAGATGTGGCCCTTTGCTTGATTTTTATCCGGCCCTTGGTGTGCTTTTTTTTTTTTTTATTCATTGGCACCAATGATGGGGCAGAATTCCTCCCAATGATGGCAGCATTCCTCCCAATGACACCAATGATGGGGGATTTTGTACTCCTGATGGCCACAGTCCGGCCCCCTTAAAGTCTGAAGGACAGAAATCCGGCCCTTTGTTTAGAAAGTTTGGAGACCATAGCTGTAGTGCAAGGGCCTGTCTGATTGGTTAGAGTGATTGGCTAGATGGGTTTCCTCTTATTATATAAATTTGGTAAATCTAAAGAATTTTACATTCAGATTGTATAATGTAAAATTACTAGTTGCGCTTTCATTGCCATTAATGGCACACCAATTACTGAAGCAAACACACATTTTACCATGTGTAAAAAGCGAGCAGCAAATGCTGCAAAATGCACAGTAAAAAAACATGCTAAAATATCCCATGAGCCACATGTAGCACAGCCCAATGAAATCAACAGGCTGTCCTATGCGTCCCTTTGAAAAAAAATTTACATAAAATGTGCGCTCCCACTATGCTAGATGTGAAATGAACAATGAGGCTCCATTCACATCTGTGCGTTTTTCCTTGCATTTCAGAAACATGCCGCACCAAACTCCACTCTAAAAAAAAAAGTTTTGAAGCTTAATTGGTGCGATTTGTTGCGTGTAGGGCAGCCCATTCAGGTGGATGCATGATGAGTGAAAATGCTCAAACGCATGTGGGTATGCGACTCCCGCTACACGGAGATGTGAACGAGGCTTGACCGCTTCTGTCCACCCCCTCCTATGTACTTGTTTAAAGATGGCCATACATTATGCAATCTGATTGTATAATTCCCTTAGATTTACCAGAACTATGGATTAGGCGTACCCACCTATCTATCCATTCACTTTGTATCCAATCAGACAGTCCCTTGCACTACAGAGTTGATGGTAGATCTTAAGGAGATTGTACAATTAGATTTGTATAGTGTATGTTGATATTTACAGAACTCAAGACACACTGCTCCTGTTTTTAATACTCCAGCTCTATCCACATGTTATCTCATCTCTCATTTCCTGCACAATTCAAAATGTCAAACGAATGATCTATGCAAGATTTAAAGTTAAAGCGGAGCTCCGCTGAAAAAAAAATATTAAAAGCCAGCAGCTACAAATACTGCAGCTGCTGACTTTTAATATTAGGACACTTGCCTGTCCTGGAGTCCAGCGCCATCCGCAGCAGAGGACGAGCGATTGCTCGTCACTCTGCTGCCCCCCCGCCATCTTTGGTGAGGGAACCAGGAAGTGAAGCGCTCCGGCTTCACTGCCCTGTTCCCTACGGCGCATGCGCGAGACGCGCTACGCCTGCCGATTGGCTCCTGCTGTGTACAAAGGGGGCACGGGAGGTGACGTCATGCCTGCAGTCTGCCCGAGACTGTGTGGCTGGAAGTGGGTGCAAATACCTGTCTTTAAAGGTGTCAAATGTGACACCGGAGGGGGGAGGGTTCCGATCAGCGGGAGTTCCCCTTTAGGGTGGAGCTCCGCTTTAAGGTAGGAGAAAAAAAAAAAAAGTCTATTTGGTGAGAAGGGTGATCGCTGATTGCATTAAAAAAAAAAAACCTGCACCTGAAAATGGGTAGGTAGGAGGGTGGATGATGCATGGTGTGTGCTAATGCAGTCAGCACTCCTTCCTGTTATGACCTGTCCAGGAAGTAAGGCAGAAGTAATGGACAAGTGTTTTGGAAACATCCATGAAGTCAGTGAGCTAAGCGTGTGTAGAATAAATGAAAAGCCAATTGTTTTGCAAAAGCTCATAAATTGGAAACTTTGGCGTGTGAACTCATTTTTTAAGGTTAAAAAAAAAAAAAGGCCTGTAAACGCAACTGCCTAAAAATGACAGTAAACAAACCTGTGTACATGGTCACATAAGATAACATTGAATGAGTTCAGAGGCAGTTAAAGTGTCCAACTGTCCGTTTAGCAGCAGCAGTGTACATGGGGCCTAAGCGGATGCCTTGGAGAATAAAATGGTGGGTGTTGCAAATTTTGTTTGTCACACAGTATTTGCACAGCAGTTTTTCAAACTCAAATGTTTTGGAAAAATAAACATTAAAGCGGAGTTCCACCCTCTTTTTTGAGTAATCTGCATCGCCTGCTCCTGTGTCACCTGAAACACATTTGGCACTTTTTTTGTTTGTTTTGAAACTGACCTTGTTCTCATGATTAAAATTCGCCCCCGCCGCGGCGGGAGGCTGCGCTACTCCCCCCGCCGCCGCTATACGTCCTGGGAGATCAATTTCAGGATTCAGTCCTGGTCCGTCGCATCGCGGGGCTTTACCGCGCATGCGCGAGCCGCACTTGAAAACACTCTCGAGGGGGGTGGAGGCGGAGGGATGTTGAATACCACAACAGCCCCGCCCACCCCCACGCCCAGAATGTACGCTTGTACTGTATAATAGATTTGAGGGGGCGGGCAGAGGCGGAGAGTTGCTGGGAGGGTCCTATAGAGAGCAGAGCTTGACGAGGGGGGGCGGGGCGCGCCCGTGCAATAGTCGCCTGCGTGCAATGTCATGTACCCTGTACAACCACTGTGCCCGTTAAATGCAAACACTGTGCCCACTCAAATGTATCCACTGTGCCAAACGCTGTGCCCGTCAAACTCATCCACTGTGCCTGTCAATTGCATCCGCTGCGCCCGTCAAGCTCATCCTCACTGTGCCCCTCAAATGCATCCATGTGCTGGTGGCAATGCGATTTAGCGGGGGGATCGATGCGATTTGGGCAATGCAATGTGCTGGAGGCAATGCGATTTAGCGGGGGATCGATGCGATTTGCTGGGGTTGATGCGATTTGGGCAATGCAATGTGCTGGGGACAATGCGAGTGCTGGGGACAATGCAATTTGGAGGGGGTGATGCGGGCAATGCGATGGGGGTGATGCCATTTAGCGGGGTAATGCGATTTGCTGGGGCAATGGGATTCGGTGGGGGGGCGATGCGATTTGGTGGGAATCCCTCATAATGAGCACAGCAGAAGTACAGCCCCAGGAATTCAGCACAGATCAGGGATGGTGGGAACCCCTCATGAGGGGTTCCCACCATCCCTGTGCTGACTTCCTGGGGCTGTACTTTTGCTGTGCTCATTATGAGGGGGTTCCCACCATTCCTGTGCTCATTATGAGGGGTTCCCACCATCCCTGTGCTGACTTCCTGGGGCTGTACTTCTGCTGTGCTCATTATGAGGGGTTCCCACCATCCCTGTGCTGACTTCCTGGGGCTGTACTTCTGCTGTGCTCATTATGAGGGGTTCCCACCATCCCTGTGCTGTGCTCATTATGAGGGGTTCCCTCCATTCCTGTGCTGTGCTCATTATGAGGGGTTCCCTCCATTCCTGTGCTCATTATGAGGGGTTCCCACCATTCCTGTGCTGTGCTCATTATGAGGGGTTCCCACCATTCCTGTGCTGAGTTCCTGGGTCTGTACTTCTGCTGTGCTCATTATCGGGGGTTCCCACCATCCCTGTGCTGTGCTCATTATGAGGGGTTCCCACCATTCCTGTGCTGTGCTCATTATGAGGGGTTCCCACCATTCCTGTGCTGAGTTCCTGGGTCTGTACTTCTGCTGTGCTCATTATCGGGGGTTCCCACCATCCCTGTGCTGTGCTCATTATGAGGGGTTCCCACCATCCCTGTGCTGTGCTCATTATGAGGGGTTCCCTCCATTCCTGTGCTGTGCTCATTATGAGGGGTTCCCTCCATTCCTGTGCTGTGCTCATTATGAGGGGTTCCCTCCATTCCTGTGCTCATTATGAGGGGTTCTCACCATCCATGTGCTGACTTCCTGTGGCTGTACTCCTGCTCTGCTCATTATGAGGGGTTTCCACCATCCCTACAGCCCCGGGAAGTCAGCACAGCACAGGGATGGTGAGAACCCCTCATGAGCACAGTACAGGGATGGTGGGAACCCCTCATAATGAGCACAGCAGATACTATTAGTCCTCTTCAAGCGTCCAGATTTTTTAATTCATCATTCATCATAACGAATGTTGGTAATTGTTATGAAAAGTGAACGAATCTAACAAATTCGTATTTCGTACGAATCCGAATTGAGTTTCGGGCACAAAATACGAAATAACCCCTCATCGAAACGGAACTAAACAAAATGAATTTATTGACCGTGCATATGTCTAGTATATGTATACACACCACATATATAACAAGATATATATATTTATATAATCTTGTTATGTAGATATATCTGCACAGGAACAAATTATTTAGTATATTTACTGATTCCTGGAAGGAGAGGTTTGCATAGATAAGGGGCGGCCACTTCCTCTGACACTCCTGTTGCTATTGAAACCTGATCTGAAACCATAACATTGCTTGTGCGAGATCTGCAAGGCTGAAATCCAGGAAGTCATACAGTCTGGCTTCATGATGCCCACACTTAAGATGGCCCCAGTCAATTTCTGTTTTATAAAGTGTCTAAATGCTGTAACAACGTAACAAAACGGACCTTAGTTTACAGACTAACTGTAGTAGAATACATTAAGCTTGTGTATTACAGGGGTTTTCATATTTAAAAAGTTTTTATTCTTAAAATTGTGTCCGGAACTCCGCTTTAATAATTTTTAGTGCACACAGAGTAAAATACCCATATTTTTTATTTTTTTTGTTAAATATAAAAGATGTTATGCCGCGTAAATGGATAACTAATGTCATGCTTTAAAATTGTGTAAGCCTGTAGAATGACGCTAACCTATGGTACCAGAAAGACCCAGGACTTGGAGCTTTGGATAGATAAGTAAACACTACAGTAGAGCTGCATGATTGATCGTTAACAATCAAAATTGTGATTCTACTCCCCTCCCCGATCTTAAAACGGCATTCCCAAGTGCAGAAAGTTCTCTGCTCACTTCTGACAAAAATAAAATTTAAATCCAGTTTATCGCTCTAAGTTTATCTCAACAAAGTAACACTTTGTTCTTAGATCAAAGCAATGAACTTCGTTCTGTAAATGATGTCAGTTTAACCACTTAAAGAGTAACTGCAGTCTGCTCACATAATTTGTAATAAAAACATCTGTCATTCTGAAGCTGCCCTCCAACCACTTTGTATATATTTTATATATACTGTGATTCTGTACTTGCCAAATATGCTGCAGAAATCTCCCTCCTGAGTCTGGTTGCATTCATTTTAACTGTGGGCAGCTTCAGCTGCCTGTTCCCTTTATGGATTTACAGAGGCACACCTCCAGCCTTGCAGCTCTGATTGGCCCTCTTGTGACTCGCCCCCACCCCTCTCTACCTGGTTAACTCTCAGAGTTGGAGAGAGAGCTGTGCATGATGTCATAAGCCTGGGCTTTTTAGCAGACAAACAGTGGGCTTTATAAGGTATTTACTGGCAAAAAAAAAATCTTTCTAAATTGAGTAAATATCGCATCGCCCACCCACCAAAACGCACCGCCCCATTGCATCGCTCCCTGCCAAATCACATCAAATAGCCCCAGCACAGCACATCGCCCCCAGCACATCTCATCGAATTGCATCGCCCCAGCACATCGCGTTGCCCCCAGCGCATCGCCCACAGCACATCGCATCGCCCACAGCGCATCGAATTACGTTGCCCCCAGCGCATCAAATCACGTTGCCCCCCATCACTGGTTGACACTGGCAGTTGGCGCTGGCAGTTTCACACTGAGCCGATTTGTCTGTTTCAGTTACACTATATGTAACTGAATGCAGAGACCAGCTGTCAGCGTGATGTCGGGGGTGGGCGGGGCCTTGCAGCTATCAAACACCAGCTAATGATTGGGCTGCTTAAAGTGGGTGGAGCCACACACGCACGTAGCGGCCCGCCCAGATCCCATCCCATTGGCTGGTGTTAATGTTTGATAGCTGCTGGGCTGGGTCCCACCCCCCACATCACGCGATTTTTCTCTTTCACGCTGAGCTCCTCTTTCTGCAATGAATTCAGTTGCAAATCCGTTTCACACACTGAGCACAGAGCCACTCAGTGTGTGAAACTGTCAGTGTAGTGTGGGGATTAACTATGGCAAAACACACCTGGTTGCCCTTATTTAAAATTACGCCCGGCGTTGCCTTGCATCGTGTAATTTCCGTTTTCAAAATAACGCGATGCTACGGCCCAGGGCCTCCTGGGATTGATGACTAACCTCTCCCAGGATGCATAGTGGTCCGTGGATGACGCGCTGTGGCCGGAACGAGGAAGGGACTAAGTTATTACCAGATATAACAGTGAGTTTAAAAAAAATAATTTAATATGCCAAATCAATATAAGGGGACAGACCTACAGGGGATGCAGAGGGTGGAGCTCCACTTTAATAAGTGAATAAGTGACCAGTGTCACAGCCATTTAAAGTGGTTGTAAACCCATAAAAAACCTGCATGGCATACTAGTTTATTATGAATTGCTTACCTTAGATCCTCGTACCCCCATCCGGCTGGCGACCTCTCTCCCTAAGGCTCCATTCACATCTCCGCGACAAGCAACGCCGCATACGCAGCGTGTTTTGCCGCGGATCAATGGGCGAACGCCAATGTCGCCTGAAAAAAAGGGTCCGGGACTTTTTTTCAGGCGACAGGCGTACGGCGTCTATGAGATGTGAACCATCTCCATAGACAGCAATGGGAATTTCCCCCTCTAGCGGCACGGGCATCGGGCGTTTTGTCGCCTAGATGTGAATGGAGACCAAGTCTTCGGATATCGCAAGCTCCAGGTCCAAATGTAGAGGATCATGCTCAGTCTTGGTATCTAGTCTTAGGAAAATAGCATTTTGTGACTAACCAGCAAAATCTAAGTTTCTTAACCACTTCCATACCAGGCACTTACGCACCTTCCCGCCCAAGCCAATTTTCAGCTTTCAGCCATGTCGCACTTTGAATGGCAATTGCGCGGTCATGCTACAGTGTACCCAAACAAAATTGGCGTCCTTTTTTCCCCACAAATAGCTTTCTTTTGGTGGTATTTGATCACCTCTGCGATTTTTTTTTTTTTTTTTTTTTTTTTTTTTTTTTTTTTTTTTTTTTTGCGCAATAAAGACTGAACATTTTGGAAAACAAATTACGTTTTTATTTTTTTCTGTTAATTTTTTTTGTAAATAAGTAAGTTTTTCTCTTTCAATTACGGGCACCGATGAGATGGCACTGATGGACATCGATGAGGTATGGTATGCGGCACTGTGGGGCGGCACTGATGGGCACTGTGGGGCGGCACTGATGGGCACTGTGGGGCGGCACTGATGGGCACTGTGGGGTGGCACTGATTTACCAATTTTGCCAGTCAGTGCCCATTTGTGGGCACTGATTAGCATCTTTTTTATTTTTTAATGTTTCTTTTTGCACCCCCCCCCATCCCAAAGCACCTTGTGGTCAAGGGCCTGTTCCCAACAACCGTTGGCTGTTGGGCTCTGTGGGGGAGGGGGGTGGCTTATTGAAATCTGGAGGCCCCCAGATCCCGGACCTCTATTCCCCCCCCCCCCCCCCCCCATGTGAATGAGTATTGTACCCCTACCGATTTACCACAAAAAGTAGTGTGAGAAAATACAGTAGACTGTTTGTTTGTTTTTTAACAAGTCTTATTAAAAATTTCTTCCCCCGCTTCTTCCTCCATTTTCTCGTGCTCTTCTTCTTTCTTCTGTCTTTGTCCGGTGTTCTTCCTCTGCTGCTAACAACCCTCCTGATGTGGCCATCGGATGACATGATCCAGATGCATCGCCCCCTTGTGATGCCACTGACTCATCATGCCACGGGCAGTGATGCCACAAAGGACGGGGCCTCTGGGTCACATCTGATGGCCACGTCCCAATAGGTATCTAAGAGATGCTTGACATTGGTGCGGGACGCAGCATTGGAGGAGGGTCGTCGGCAGGAGCAGCGGCAGAGGAAAACACTGGACAAAGAAGACAGGAGAAAGAAGGAGCCTGGAGGAGAAAAACTTGGGAGAAGATGCGAGGAAGAAGATTTTTTTACTAAGACTTGTCAAAAACAGTTTACTGTGTTTTTTTACACTACACTTTTTTTGTGAATGGGTATGTACCCCATACTCATGCACATGGGGAGGAGGCTGGGATGTGGGGGTTCCCTTGTTAATCACTTTCATCCCCTTCCTGCCCAAGCCATCTTTCAGCGCTGTCACACTTTAAATGAAAGTTGCGTGGTCATGCAACGCTGTACCCAAATTACATTTTTATAATTTTTTTCCCCCCCCACAAATAGAGCTTTCTTTTGGTGGTATTTGATCACTTCTGCGGTTTTTATTTATTGCGTTATAAAAAAGAGGGACAAGTTCTCAGTTTAGGCCGATATGTATTCTTCTACAATTTTTTTGTTTAAAAAAAAATTCCAATAAGCGTATATTGATTGGTTTGCGCAAAAGTTATAGGGTCTACAAAATAGGGGATAGATTTATACTTTTTTTTTTCTTACTAGTAATGGTGGCGATCAGCGGTCTTTTTTTTTTTTTTTTTTTTTTTTTTATCGTGATTGCGATATTGTGGCGGACACATTTGACACATTTTTGGGACCCCTGCTATATAAATGTGACTGGCAGGGAAGGGGTTAACACTAGGGGGCTATCAGTTGGGTTAATGTATTCCCTAATTAGTGATTCTTACTGTGGGGGGAGGCGAGTGACTGACACACAGATCCAGAGTCCTGCTCAGTTACTGGGCAATCGCGCCGCCGGGTACCCGCATCGGGCCCCCAGTGACGCGGGGGGCGCATGCCCTCTAGTGGCTTAAAAGGGCGCGACGTCATATGACGTCCACCCAGAACAATAGGGCGGTGGTTAAAGGGGGCTTTCAGTTCCGATAAGCCCCTCCCACACAGACAATCACCGGGCAAGTTGAGGACATGCAGCCTGGTATGGTTCAGGAGGGGGGCTTGCTAGTCCCCTCCCTTTCCTGACCTGCCAGGCTGCATGCTCGAATAAGGGCCCGGTATGGACCTGGAGGGGACCCCATGCTGTGTTTTTAACAAAAAAAAAAAAATATTTTTACATTCAGCGAGAAAGCAGCTATATTGTGTGTGTGTGTGTGTGTGTGTGTGTTAAAAAAAAAAAAAAAAAAAAAAAAAAAAACACTGCAGAAACGCTCAAAAGCAACATGCATAGATGTGAATCGAGCCTTAGGCCCCATTTACACTTGTGCGACTTTGGACCCCAAAGTTGCAGAACAAGTCGTACACCATGTTTTCCGATGAGTATCGTTCATATCTGTGTGACTTAAAGTTGGTCCGACTTTCATGCAACTTGAGGACCATAGGCTTCAATTTAAACCCTCTAAAGTTGCATGAACAAAATGTGCGATACCTGCTTGATATACATGCAACTTGTGTGCGACTTTGTAGAACATAAACAATTACATTGGTTAAAGCCAAAGCAGCAACAGTTGAATACAAGTAGTGTCGAAGTTGCATCAAGACACACTCTAAAATTGCAGTGGAAATTGCATGATTTTGAAGCCGCACAAGTGTAAATTGACCCTTAATGTGGCTAATGTCCCAGTAGGTTTTTTCTTTTTTTGTTCTTTAGTGGTATACGGTCGCTCCCTTAGGCCCCTTTCACACTGCTGGACAGTTTTTTTTCGGCGGACCTGAACGGCCGCTCCGTTCTTCTCTATGGAGCGTCGGATGTAAGCGGTGACCTGTCGCTGACATCCGATTGGGTGAGATCTGATGAAAACGGACATGCTGTCCGTTTTTCGTTCGCTCTCTCTATGAGAGACATCGGTGCTGGACAAGCCCCTCCCCGCTCAGTGAGCAGAGAGGGACCTGTCATCCGGCTCAGCGGAGAGATCTCCTGCTGAGCTGGTGGCCTGCTGCAAGCGGATCCGTCCCCGTGTGGAAGGGGCCTAAAAAGGAACGTCGGTTCCCTTTTGATGCCACCAAATTTGATGGTCTAGCTCATGAGCACATGTGCCAAAGTGCTCTGCCTGTCCTTCATAACCTGCGGCAGATCTGCGCATCCATGTGTGTGTGTGTGTGTGTGTGTGTGTGTGCGATTAGGAAGTTACAGGGAATTTTGTCTTCGGACTGTGCATACGCCAATTTTTGGACCTTGGCGCAGACCAAAAACAAAGTCCTCCACCTCCCATATTGTGTTTGTGCGCAGGTGCACCTGTGCATACGCAAATGTGCCAAAGGCCTCTGACAGGTACCTAAGGCCAGGCAGAACGCTTCAACACAAATGCGACAAAAGCAGAAGTGCAGCACACAAATTTTATCTTTACTTTTTTCTGAATTTCATTTACTGGATGCAAGCCCATCACAGCCAGACTATTGGCATTTTTGAGAATGTGGCTAGCAATGGCATTTTTTTTTTTTTTTTTTTAAGGTGGGGTGTGTGTGTGTGTGTGTGTGTGTGTATGTATGTGTGTGTATATATATGTGTGTGTGTGTGTGTGTGTGTGTGTGTGTGTGTGTGTGTATATATATATATATATATATATATATATATATATATATATATATATATATATATATTCTCTCCAGCCAGGCAAGTCATTGAAATTAATATATGTGATAATCTTGCCTGCCAAAAAGTTTGTGTTTTGGACTACCGTATTTGCCGATGTATAAGACGACTTGGTTTTGGGATATACTCGCTATATTAGACTACCCCCTTCCTACTAGTCTTTCTGGAAGCTGAGGGGTAGCCAGAACCGCTGACAGAAACAGGCTTTTTTCAAATCTCTCTGTGCCATCACATTACATGCCTCACTGTGCCATTACATCACTTGCCCCCACTGTGCCATCACTGCCATCACTCGCGTTTTGCTGATTTTGACTTCCAGGCCGGTGACAGTCTCCGTCTGCTGCGAGCGTCCATGATTTGAAAGCCGCGCTTTCTCCTCACTGTCCTGTGATAGGCGGAACACAAATTTTCCCAGCAGCGCCTCTGTTCTGTGTTTCACCTATCACGGACGTCCTCTCGTCTGAGGATGAGAAGGCATCTGTGATAGGAGGAACATAGGCGCAGCTGAGAAGATTTGTGTTGGCTTTTAAATCATGGACGCTCGCAGCAGACGTAGACTTTCACCGGCGTATAAGACGACCCCCGACTTTGGATGCATTTTTTTGCATCGATAAAGTCGTCTTATACGCTGGTGACTTGTCCTTAAGGAGTACCGTATTTTCCGGTGATCTGCCGAGCTGGTTCCGGCTATCGTGAAAGTTCCTGCGCAGGCGCTTTGTGGTTCCGGCTAACGGAAAAGTTCCTTCAAAGACTGCGCAGGCGCAAACTTGCCGCCGGAAATCTCCGAACCCCGCCCGGCATCCAGGCTCATTCTTTAACATCCCTGTGGATTGTAGGATGTTAAAAAAAAAAAAAAAGAGCCAGGAGGCCGAGCGAGCCAGACCACATTGCGCCTGCGCAGGAACTTTCACGATAGCCGGAACCAGCTCGGCAGATCACCGGAAAATACGGTACTCTGATATTTCTAACTAAATGGGAAGACTGTTTTTACTACTAAAATTAGTTTCATTTATGGGCATATCTGTTCTGTAGTGGTTGCTGGGCTGCTCTCACTGATCCACAGGTGGAGCGCAGGGCACGGTTACCTGCACTGAGCCATAGACTTCTGTTCATAGCTGTGGGTTTGGTGAGCTTTCAAAAAGTGCACCACACCTTTTAGGATATAATAGTCTATCGAAAAGTGCAGCTAACCTGCAGGATAGCCACAGGTGCACTACTCTGCACCCATGGTGTGGGTAAACCGCAGAGCACCAGTGTGAAAGAAGTCTTGGACCCCTTTCACACAGTCAGTCCAACCCAATTGGAACAATCCATTCCACTCTATGGAGTGGCAGATGTAAACAAACTACCTTCAATCTGATCCTCAAAAAAAAAAAAACAGAAGGGCATCCATCCCCTTCCGTCTGGGCAGATTGGATCAGAGGGCCCATAGAGTAGAGCGGGCTGTATCTGTGTCCGCTTTTGCATAGGCAGCGTGGACACGGACCTGTCATCCTCCCGCTTTGCTCAATTACCAAGCCGCTTAGTAGCCCTTGCTCTTTAACCACTTTAATACAGGGATTTTATACCACCTCAATACCGGGCCTATTCTGGCATTTCTCTCCTACATGTACAAATCATCATTCTTTTGCTAGAAAATTACTCAGAACCCCCAAGACACCCTAGGATATAAAATGACGCTCACTGCAATTTTTTTTCAAACGCCTTTTTTTGGGGGAAAAAATGGTTTCATGAATTAAAAAAATAACAAAACAGTAAAATATGAAAGTTGTTACGCCGAGTAAAAAGATACCTAACATGTCACGCTTTAAAATTGCGCACACTCATGGAATGGCGCCCAAATCGGTACTTAAAAATCTCGAATTGTTGCACGCACTCTTAACGCACGCTAAATGGCTTCGATTCAGTCTCCGCAATGTAAACACGGAAGCGACGACATGACGTCAATTCCGGGTTACTCGGCTGCCAATGGCGCCGGATTTAAAGTGCACAGTATTCAGATTCGCCGTTTTCGTCGATTTGAATACTTTGAAGTGCAAAGGAGGGATTGGGGTTCTTTTAGACCCCCGATACCTCCATAAAGAGTACCTGTCACTAGGGCCAAAACAACTAATCGATTAATTGAGTATGAAATTAATCGGTTACAATTTTCATAATCGATTAATCGGCCAGTAACATAATGGGGTTTAAAAAAAAAAAAAAATTAGCCCTTTTTATAGTACAAAAAAGCAAATCGCTACTTTTAAATATTACTTTCACTGTCACGCGTTTAAAAAAATAAATAAAAAAAATGAACCCCTTACAGTAGCGATTATTTGCTCTTTTTGTACTTATTTTTGTTTTTTTAACCCCATTATGTTACTAAACATCTCAGGCCTGGGTCACACCTCTGTTTTTTGGTGCTTTTTGCAGAAACACACTACAGTTAATTTACATGTTTTTCTATGGGACACGTTCACACCCATGATTTTTTTTTCCAGCTGCTGCGTATTTGAAAAGGGGCAAGGACTTTTTAACGCAAAACGGTGCTATATATATATATATATATATATATATATATATATATATATATATATATATATATATATATACATACATACATACATACATACATACATACATACATACATACATACATACATACATACATACATACATACATACATACATACATACATACATACATACATACATACATACATACATTTTTTTTTTTTTGGTTCAATATACTGCAATGGAGAAGCTGCCGAAAAGCATGTAATATGTTTTTGCGGCAATTTGTGTTTTGTAATCTGCCCAACAACAAATTGGCCCAAAAAGGCTATTATCCGATTAATCAAAACCATAATCGGCCAACTAATCGATTATGAAAATAATCGTTAGTTGCAGCCCTACCTGTCACCACCTATTACTGTCACAAGGGATGTTTACATTCCTCGTGACAGCAATAAAAGTGATCAAAATGTAAAAAAATAAATAAAAAAAAAACACAATATTATAAAACAAGAAGAAAAACTTTTTTTTTTTTTAACCACTTAAGCCCCGGACCTTTAGGCAGCTAAATGCCCAGGCCAGGTTTTGCAATTCGGCACTGCGTTGCTTTAACAGACAATTGCGCGGTCGTGCGACGTGGTTCCCAAACAAAATTGGCGTACTTTTTTCCCCACAAATAGAGCTTTCTTTTGGTGGTATTTGATCACCTCTGCAGTTTTTATTTTTTTGCGCTATAAACAAAAATAGAGCGACAATTTTGAAAAAAATGCAATAATTTTTACTTTTTGCTATAATAATCCCCCCCCCAAAAAAAAAAAATATATATATATATATATATATATATATATATATATATATATATATATATATATATATATATATATAATCTCAGTTTAGGTCGATACGTATTCTTCTACCTATTTTTGGTAAAAAAAAAAATCGCAATAAGTGTTTATCAATTGGTTTGCGCAAAATTTATAGCGTTTACAAAATAGGGGATAGTTTTATTGCATTTTTATTAATAATTTTTTTTTTACTACTATTGGCGGCGATCAGCGATTTTATTTTTTTATTTATTTTTTTTTTAAAAATTTTTTCCCGTGACTGCGACATTATGGCAGACACTTCAGACAATTTTGACACATTTTTGGGACCATTGTCATTTTCACAGCAAAAAATGCATTTAAATTGCATTGTTTATTGTGAAAATGACAGTTGCAGTTTGGGAGTTAACCACAGGGGGCGCTGTAGGAGTTAGGGCTCACCCAGTGTGTGTGTTTACAACTGTAGGGGTGTGTGGCTGTAGGACTGGCGTCATCGATCGAGTCTCCCTATAAAAGGGATCACTCGATCGATACGCCGCCACAGTGAAGCACGGGGAAGCCGTGTTTACATACGGCTCTCCCCGTTCTTCAGCTCCGGGGAGCGATCGCGACGGAGCGGCTATAAACAATACCCGCGCCGTCGTCCCGGATCGCTCCCCGAGGTAAGCCGCACGCAGCGGGGGGGGGGGGGGGGTGGTCCCGATCACCCACCCGCTAAAAGGCAAGGACGTGTATATATACGCCCATCTGCTGCCCATTCTGTTGACGTAAATAGGCGTGCGGCAGGCGTTAAGTGGTTAAAGCGCCCCCCTCCCCGCCAGCTCTCGCATACGGAAGTCGCGGCCGCATATGAAAACGGTGTTCAAATCCCACATGTGAGGTATCGCAGCGATCGTCAGAGCAATAATTCTAGCACTAGAACTCCTCTAACTTTAACCTGGTAACTGTAAAAAAAAAAGGTTTAAAGCGTCTCCTATGGAGATTTTTAGGTACTCGCCATTCCACGAGTGCGTGCAATTATAAAGCGTGACATGTTAGGTATCAATTTACTCAGCGTAACTTCAGCTTTCACATTGTACAAAAAAATTGGGCTAAATTTACCTTTTTTTTAATTCATGAAAGTAAATTTTTCCCAAAAAGTTGCGTTTTAAAACGCCACTGCATAAATACCGTGTGACATACAATTTTGCAACAATCGCAATTTAATTCTCTAGATGCTCTGATAAAAAAAAGTGTGTGTGTGTGTGTGTGTGTGTATATATAATTATTTTTTTTATTTAATATATGTATGTTTTGGGGTTTCTAAGTAATTTTCTAGAAAAAAATGGGCTTAGTCATGAAAAGGTTAATCTCAGTATAGATACAGCTGTTCTGTGAAGCCCTCAGAGGTTTTTTAGAGAACCGGAGTGAACAAACATCATCGTGAAGGCCAAGGAACACACCAGACAGGTCAGGTATAACGTTGTAGAGAAGTTTAAAGCAGAGTTGGGTTATATAAAAAATATCCCAAGCTTTGAACATTTTCACAGAGCACTGTTCAATCCGTCATCCAGAAATGGAAAGATTATGGCACAACTGCAAACCTACCAAGTTGTGGCTGTCCACCTAAACTGATGGGCTGGGCAAGGAGAGGTGGGAGAATCTGTCTGCTGGACAACGATTAGTCCTGCACTCCACAAATCTGGTCTTTATGGAAGCGTTGAAAGAAAGCCATAAGTAAAGCCATTTGCAGTTTGAGAAGCCATGTGGGAAACATGGCAAACGTGTGGAAGAAGGTGCTCTGGTCAGATGAGACCAAAATTTAACTTTTTGGCCTAAAAGCAAAATGCTGTGTAGCAGAAAACTAGCATTGCACATCACCCTAAACACACCATGTTGTGGGAATGCTTTTCTTCAGCATAGACAGGGAAGCTAGTCATAGTTAATGAGAAGAATCAAATACAGGGAAATCTTAGAAACCCTGTTCTGCCCCGTACACACCACTGGTTTTCCCGTTGGAAAAACTGTGAGAGCTTTTTGTCGGGAATCCCGACAGTGTGTGTGCTCCATCTGACTTTTTCTGCCGGGGGGGGGGGGGGGAGCGAAAAAACATGCATGCTCGGAAACAATTCCACTCATGCTCGGAAGCATAGAACTTAATTTTGTCGGCTCGTTTGTAGTCTTTTACGTCACTGCGTTCTTGGCAGTCAACAGTTCACCGGACTTTTTGTGTGACCATGTGTATGCAAGGCAGGCTTGAGAGGAATTCCGTCGGGAAAACCAATCGGTTTTCTTCCGAAGGAAAGACGCTCGTGTGTACGTGGCATGAGAGCCTTCAAAAGGTTTGAGGCGGAGGTTCACCCTCCAGGAGGACAATGAACCTAAACATTCAGCCAGCGCTACAATGGAATGGTTTAGATCAGGGGTCCTCAAACTACGGCCCTCCAGCTGTTGTAGAACTACACATCCCATGAGGCATTGTAACACACTGACATTCACAGAGATGACTAGGCATGATGGGAATTGTAGTTCCTGAACAACTGGAGGGCCGTAGTTTGAAGACCCATGGTTTAGATCAAAGCATATTCAAGTGTTAGAATGGCCCAGTCAAAGTCCAGACCTAAATCCGATTGAGAATTGAAAATTGCTGTTCACGTCCAATCTGACAGAGCTTGAGCTATTTTACAAAGAAGAATGGGCAACCATGTCACTCCCTAGATGTGCAACGCTGGTAGACACATCCCCAAAAAGACTTGCAGCTTTAATTGCAGAGAAAGGTGGTTCTACAAAGTAGGGATGCACCGAAACACATCGGCCGAAAATGGCCCTTTCAGCAATTTGCCAAAAGAGAAATCTTGCCGAAAATGGGGAGGGACACGTTTAGCTGCACTAGATTTTAGCAGCATTTCTCTGCCTCTGTTCAAAATATGTGGTTCCCTATGAGAGCCCATTGATTTGAATAGAAGTCCTACCACAAGTCTGATCATGATAATCCAACTTGTGGTGCGGCTTGTGTGCTGAGGATCTTGAAGGGGAAAAAAAAGATAGCGGAGAGAGGAGAACCGGCAGTGGGAGAAGACATCAACAGAGGGGGAACTAGAGGGAGAAGAAATCAGAAGGGAGGACGATAAATGTGGTAGACATGGTCAAACGTCTTAACACCCTTTTCATCCTGCTGTCCGCAGATGCAGAGAAGGTGTTTGACAAGGTGAGCTGGCCCTTCCTCCTTGCCACCCTGCAACGCTTTGGGATACCGCCCTTTATTCTTTCCTGGATATCTGCCATCTGTTCTACCCCTACTGATACAGTCTGGGAAAACCGAGCCACCTCCAAACTTTCACAATAAGTAACGGAGCGAGACAAAGGTGCGCACTTCTCTCTCTCTCTCTCTCTCTCTCTCTCTCTCTCTCTCTCTCTCTCTCTCTCTCTCTCTCTCTCTCTCTCTCTCTCTCTCTCTCTCTCTCTCTCTCTCTCTCTCTCTCTCTCTCTCTCTCTCAATGCTGCTTTACCTCTTGCAAGCACTACCGGTTAGGATACCGCAGAGATTATTTCGTAGGATACAGACACTTTTCATCAACTACGTTTGGCAGGGCAAGCCCTCGCGGCTTAAGAGGTCATTACTACAGTGGCCAAAACTCAGGGGTGGGGTTGGCCTCCTTGATCCAGCCCTTTAGTCCACATGACTAGAGTGGTGGACTGGTGCAGACATGCAACCCTTTATACTCTGGGTTCGCCTGGAACAGGAAACGGTGCAGGTTCCCTTAGCGGGCATACCCTGGAGTGGGACCCGGTTTGCCCGATTTTTTTTATTTTTATTTTTTTCTCCCCACACCCACTGATCGAGCCCACCTTACGGGAGCTTCATAGATATTTCAGGATAGCGGAGACGCCCAGTAACGCCCATAGTTGGCCATCTGGACTTCATTCCAAGTATTTCTGATAAGTCCTTCCGGCTCCAACCTGATCAGTTTGGTTAGAGCCTCTTCTTTTCTTGGCCCCTCTGAGTGGACTGACCTCTCATGCCTTTATCCTATCCTTTTAACTCCTCCATTTTGGGCAGGTGGAAGATTTCTCAACTTTCACATTTCCTCCAATCCCTTCCCTTCCGCAGACAGCTTGCGTCCTTTGAAGATTTGTGCCTGGGAGAGGAACCTGTACGGAAATCCCTTTCTTGACCCCAGTATCTGAGGAAGTGGGGAGAGGGATCTTAACACCACGTTCACTGAGGATTAAAAGAAATGTATCCCCTTCTTTGCACACAAGTCCTCCTTATGTTGCAAATACCAAGAGATCACATACAAGATCTTGATGTGCTGGCATAGGACCCCATCTGTATTGGCGTCAATTTTCCCTGTGTTGAAGATGTGGCTCGCAGACTAGCACATTACTTCACATTTTCTGAAAATGTTCAGAACTGTCCCTTTCTCTGGAAACAAGTCCTGCAAATCATCCACAAGATTACAGATGTATCCTTCGGGACAATCCTGCAGCAATACTCCGTAATCTGACTCCCATGTCCTATAAACGATATCGCAAATCCCGATTGAAACACCTTTTTAGATGCAGCTAGGTTATGTGGAAACAACAATTCCCACCGGTGGTGTCAGTGGTTTGCGAAGGGTGTGCGATATACAGCAGATGGAACATCTTACAGCTGCCTTAGGGGAAAGGGAGGAGGATTACAACACTCGCTGGACTCATTGGAACCTGTTGCGGTTTTCGGATGAATACAAGTCCAACTCGCTTCAGGAAAATTGGATACCTAGGACCGTCTACCTCGCCAGAGCTTCTCACCCCCCTCTCCCCTGTTTTCTTCCCCCCTACTGTCCCCTCTTGTCCCTTTATTCCCTACAGACACCGTTGGTGTCATCCACCCCTTCCCTTTTCACTTACAGACATAATTCCTTTGGTTTGCATAATCCTTTGGTACTGCTCCTGGGAACCCAGGATCGAGAGCCACACCCTATAAGGGTCACACCGTCTCAACATAGCTTACTATATTACAATGGCTTGGTACCAGCTGATGGGGGTTACGTTTTCTTTACCCTGTAGGGAGTCTTACTTTTCCCCTAGTGATCTCTATTATTGGTATACATAGGTCCTTTAAAACTAACCCTCTTCCTGGTCTGGTGGTTCCCCCTTTTTATTCAGGTTGAATTGCAGGTTGTAGCTGTTGTGGAGTCTTTAAACCACAGTCTCCTGCACCCTCATAACACTGTACAGGAACGTTTTATCGGTTATTTTATTAATATACGTAGACCTTTTTGACTTGTCATAATGTTTGCCCATTAACATATGATGTTGGTTGACATTTGTGATGCCTTACTATTACTATTAATGTACACGTTGCATACCTTTTAAGATTAAAAAATAAATAAAAAAAATCAGAAGGAGAAGACGCTGGAGCGGTTTTAATAAATTACATTGTCAAAAACCTGTTTACTGGTTTTTATTTTTGACGCTTTTTTTGGTGGGTTAATGGGTAGGGTTACAATTAGGGTTGTCCCGTTACGGATACTAAAATAGATACCCCCGATACCAAAATAGAATACACGCCGCCCCCCCCCCCCCTGCCGCCGCCGCATCCTGCCGCTACAACGCATCCCGCCGCATCCCCGCTTGGTTAATACGGGCGGGGAACATTACAGCATTCATTTGAATAGCTGTAGTCTTTCCAGCCCCGCCGCGTATAGACACTCCCCCTTGCTCAGGTGAACTGTCCAATCTCGAGCAAGGGGGAGTGTCTATACGCAGCGCGGCGCCAATCATTACAGCTGTAATGTTCCCCGCCTGTATTAAGCAGTCGGCGGCAGCGGGGATGCGGCGCGATGAAGGTAAGGGGGACAGGACATGGCTGCACATGGGGAGACCTTGCTGGATATGGGGAGACCTTGCTGGATATGGGGGACTTTGCTGGATACGGGGGACTTTGCTGGATACGGGGGACTTTGCTGGATACGGGGGACTTTGCTGGATACGGGGGACTTTGCTGGATACGGGGGACTTTGCTGGATACGGGGGACTTTGCTGCATGTGGGGGACTTTGCTGGATGTGGGGGACATTGCTGGATGTGGGGGGCATTGCTGGATATGGGGGGACATGGCTGCATTTGGGGACACATTTAAAGAAAAATATCGGTATTCGGTATCGGCGACTACTTGAAAAAAAGTATCGGTACTCATACTCAGTCCTAAAAAAAAGTGGTATCGGGACAACCCTAGTTACAATGTACCCCATATTCATTCACATAGGATGGGGAGCCAGTATCTGGGAGGGCCCCCTTGTTAAAGTGGTTTTCCAAATTCCGAGAAGCCCCCCTGCCCGCAGACCCCCCGATTACCACTGGCCAGGGTTGTCAGGAGGAGGCCCTTGGCATGAACATGGGCCTTGTGTGCTTTGAGGGCATGTGGTATGGTCCAGGAGGAGGAGGGGCATTTGCTTGCTCATTCTCCCTTTCCTGACCTTTCGGGCTGAGTGTTCAGATAAGTGCCTGGTATCGTTTTTGGGCGGAACCCCATCCCAATTTTTTTTGCCGTTGAGGTTCCCATTCAAGATCCTCGGCACGCAAGCTGCACCGCAAGTCAGATCATTATGATCTGAATTGTGGTGCAACTACTATTGAAATCAATGGGAACCTATTGATTTTGAAATGAAAAATTAAAAAAAAAACACTTGACATGGCTTAACGCAGCTTTTACCAGCGTTGGATGTTTTTGCAGCTCTAACGCCGGTCCTTCAGAACGCACTGGCTCTGTGGTGTGTTTTTTTTTTTTTTACCTTTGCCATTTACAGCTCCTAAAAGCCTGTGTATGCATGGACACATAGAATAACATGGAGAAGTGTTTTTAAGCTGCACAAAAAAAAACATCGGACGCTGCTAAAAACGGATGTAAAAACACCCTGCGTACATGAGGCCTCAGTGCCTCAAGAAATGAGATAAGCCATCAGTGCATAAGGTGTGATTAAGTTTCAGTGATTGGCACCATAGCGTGTAGACTCTCTTGGGCTACTTTCACACTAAGGTGCTTTGCAGGCCCTATAGAGCTAAAAATAGCGCCTGCAAAGCACCCTGAAAGAGCCTGTTCTCTCACTCCAGTGTAAAAGCCGAGGGTTTTCACACTGGAGTGGTGCGCATGGCAGGAAGCTCGAAATTCCTGCTAGCCACATCTTTGAGGCGCTGTAGGAGCGGTGTATAGACCGCTCCTAAAGTGCCCCTGCCCATTGAAATCAGGTTTTAACCCTTTTTCGGCCACTAGCGTGGGTTAAAAGCGCTCCGCTAGCGGCCCAATAGCGATGCAAAAACGACGGTAAAGCGCTTCTAAAAATGGTGGCGCTCTACCGCTGACTTTGGTGTTTATTTATATATATATATATATATATATATATATATATATATATATATATTATAATTTTTTTTTTTTTTTTACAACGATATGTAGCAGTATATGTTGGCCAAAAATGTATAAAGAAAAATTACAAAATGTTATAACTGAAACAAAGATGTTTTATTTTTTTATAGCGCAAAAAATAAACCCAGTGGTGATTAAATGCCACCAAAAGTGCTCTATTTGTGTGGGAAAAAATCCTATGGATACTGTGTTGCATGACGAGTAATTGTCATTCAAAATGTGAGGGTACTGAATATTGGTCTGGTTAGGAAGGGGGTATAAGTGCCCAGTGGGCAAGTGGTTAGACTGCAGTGGAGAATATCAGTCATTTGAGAGTGTAAACGGCTCACTGATTTATTTTTGTGCTCTATCCTCCAATCGGTAAGCTGGATTTGCTAGATTCAGTGAAAATGCAGTGAAGCCTGGTCATCTAACTTTTTTTTTTTCTTTTCCTTTCTCTTCTTTCTTTCTCTGAATGTTAATGTTTAGGGGTTTATGAAAGGCAGACTGAGATACTATTTAAAATAGGGAGGGTGCTCGAGCGCCGTTTTGTACATCAGGCAATTGAAACATATTCTCTACCAAAAATTTGATGTCAAAATTACCCTTTTTAGCTTATGACTGTTGTTTTTTTTTTCTCTTGCAGCTTCAAGTGTGTAATCCTGCCTGCTAAGTAGGTAGGTATAGTTTTAGCAAGTTATCCTACTTGGCCTATGTACCATAAATCAGCATTTGATTATTTTGAAAGAAAACTAAATGGTCTCTCTGTGTCTCTCTCTGTCTGTGTGTGGTCTCTCTCTCTCTCTCTCGTGTGTGTGTGTGTGTGTGTGTGTGTGTGTGTGTGTCTCTGTCTGTCCTATGTGTGTGTGTCTCTCTCTGTCTGTCGTGTGTGTGTGTGTGTCTCTCTCTGTCTGTCCTGTGTGTGTGTGTGTGTGTGTGTCTCTCTCTCTGTCTGTCCTGTGTGTCTCTGTCTGTCCGTGTGTCTCTGTCTGTCCTGTGTGTGTGTCTCTGTCTGTCCTGTGTCTCTGTCTGTCCTGTGTGTGTGTGTGTGTGTGTCTCTCTCTCTCTCTCTCTCTCTCTCTCTCTCTCTCTCCCTAGGCTATTATCGTCGATCTCTCAGGTCGGTTCTCGGCTTCTGCTGAGCAAGAGGAAAGGTAAAGAACTGGAGGCAGGGAGGGTGTTTGTATATATATGTGTGTGTGTGTGTGTGTGTGTGTGTGTGTATATGTGTGTAATTCCCCCCCCCCCCCCAAATGTGAACAGTAACCTTCAATTACATGTGAGATTTCAGAGTGGACGTGCAGTGGTGCGATCCCGATGTGCTTGTGTCACCTGGATACGGCGCATCTGTGATTGGCCCTCCTGATCACATGACGGCTATGTCCAATGCTCTGACATTAGGGGCTCATGTTGCATGACGTGTGAAAATCAATGTTTTCCTATGGGAGCCGTCTTAACTGGTCCGACTTTGAAAATGCTTTCTGTACTGCTTTGGTCCGACTTTGATCTTCAGCCCACTGAATATCATTGAAGTCGGATCAAAGTAGGCTCCTTGTCCTTACCATCCGACTTTGGACATCCGACATGGTGATTACAGCAGCAGTAAAAAGAATTTATCTCACACTGGGATTGTTTTGATTGGTCAAAGGACAAGTCATACTATCACAAAGTCGGACCAAAGTAGTATCCTGTTCATTCAAGTCGGATGGATGTAGGACCAATGTAGGACAGATGTCGCAGAGCAAAGTAGGATGAAAGTCGTATGAATGTTGTGTTGTATCAGTGTGAACCCAGCCTTACACAATCCAATTATATACTTAACAAGTTTTTTTATTTTTTTTACCAAAAACATGTAGCAGAAAACATTTTGACCTAAAATTTATGACAACGTTTTATTTTATTGGATTTATTTTAAAATTGATGAAGTCATGAATAAATACCAAAAGAAAGCTCTATTTGTGTGAACAAAATGATAAAAATGTCATTTGGTCTACTGTTTTCTCTTTACTCTAAACTAAATTGACAAAAAAAAGTCATTTGGGTATAGCGTTGCATGACACGCAATTGTCATTGAAACTGTGAGAGTGCTGTAAGCTGAAAATTTGTCTGGGAAGGAAGGAGGCGAAAGTGCCCAGTATTGATGTGGTTAATACATTCAGACATTTCTAAAATTCTATGGTGTGTGTTTTTTTTTTTTTTCCTTACAAAAAAAAAAGGTTTACGCAACTCTAATAAACTTTTATTTTATATGGTACATATTTTAACCACTTAAGCCCCGGACCAATATGCTGGCTAAAGACCCAAGGGGTTTTTACAGTTCGGGACTGCGTCGCTTTAACAGACAATTGCGCGGTTGTGCGACGTGGCTCCCAAACAAAATTGGCGTCCTTTTTTCCCCACAAATAGAGCTTTTTTTTGGTGGTATTTGATCACCTCTGCGGTTTTTATTTTTTGCGCTATAAACAAAAATAGAGCGACAATTTAAAAAAAAATGCAATATTTTTTACTTTTTGCTGTAATAAATATCCCCCAAAAACATATATAAAATTTTTTTTTTTCCTCAGTTTAGGCCGATACGTATTCTTCTACCTATTTTTGGTAAAAAAAATCGCAATAATCGTTTATCGGTTGGTTTGCGCAAAATTTATAGCGTTTACAAATAGGGGATAGTTTTTTTGCATTTTTATTATTTTTTTTACAAGTAATGGCGGCGATCAGCGATTTTTTTCGTGACTGCGACATTATGGCGAACACTTCGCACAATTTTGACACATTTTTGGGACCATTGTCATTTTCACAGCAAAAAATGCATTTAAATTGCATTCTTTATTGTGAAAATGACAGTTGCAGTTTGGGAGTTAAACACAGGGGGCGCTGTAACATTTAGGGATCACCTAGTGTGTGTTTACTAGTGTAGGGGGGTGTGGCTGTAGGACTGACACCATCGATCGAGTCTTCCCTATATAAGGGATCACTCGATCGATGCGCCGCCATAGTGAAGCACGGGGAAGCCGTGTTTACATACGGCTCTCCCCGTTCTTCAGCTCCGGGGAGCGATCGCGACGGAGCGGCTAAAAACAAATAGCCGCGCCGTAGTCCCGGATCGCTCCCCGAGCGGACCCGACCTCCGCATGTACCGGGGGGTGTCCCGATTGGACCCCCCACCCACGTCTAGCAGAGGACGTACAGGTACGTGGATGTGCCTGTCCGTGCCATTCTGCTGACGTAAATGTACATGAGGAGGTCGGGAACTGGTTAAAGGCAGCTTCTCAAAGCGCTTTATAAATACACAGGATAACAAAGGAAAAAGGACAATTATGTTAACTTCTCTAAAGAAAAGTGTTTTTTTTTTTTTTTAAGATTTTGATTTGAATGAGTTTTGTTCTTTTGGGAGTGAATTCCAGAGTTTTGGAGCATAGCGGGAGAAAGGCTCTGTCTCCCATTGAGTGTAGGTGAGTAGAGTGGGCACACTGAAGACCAGAATTTCAGGAGCGCAAAGGTTACGAGGGTGAGGAGCAAGAGGATCTTAAAGTCTATGCAAATGTGATCGCTTGTACCAGATCTAGTCAGGATTCTGGCTGCAGCATTTTGAACATCCAATTGTCCATTTAATAGTGGATTTAGGTACAGCAGCGAGTAGAGCTTTGCAGCTGTAGTATCGACAGGGTCATTGTGTTTTTTTTTTTTTTGGTGTCATAGCTGCTCAGGTAAAGTTGAAGCAGCCCTCTGGTGTAAACACTCACACAAAAATGCTGCCTGCAAAATAAGTTGCTTAATACTTGACTCTCTTGCTGCCCCTACCTCCATTTTCTGTATTCACTGCATAATGCTGGCTGTAAATTTCCCAGCCACGGACACAAACTGCCTGGTAACCCTCTGCGTGCGTCGGGACACCACAGTAGAAACGTTGGCAATCTGCATATTGCCATTATGTAGTGCAGTGGTGGCAAGTGTGGTTGGACAGGTAAATATTAAAGGGTCACTAAAGGGGAAAACAATTTTTTTTGCTGAAATGACTGTTTACAGGGTATAGAGACATAAAAGTTAACTGATTCCTTTTAAAAATGATTACAAATTGATAATCCTATAATGTGCCTGCAGGTTAGTTTCACTTTTAAACTGGTTTCATGTTCCTGTGAACTAGAGACACACAGAACAAAAACAAACAAATCCAGGGCAGTGTTTTGTTTTTAAAATGAATCCGATTGGTTCTGTTAAGTTTTAGACACACAGTAATGACAGCTTAGACCACAGTGGAAAGCTCCCAGTACTGTGGTTATAAGGAAACAGGCAACCAGGAAGTGTGGAGATCACAGCAGAATTACAGCAACTTCAAAGCAAAAACGAACAATAAGGACATGAAACCAGTACTGCAGTAAGGTAAAGGAAGCTATTTAGCTAAAAAAAAAAATTCCTTTAGTGATCCTTTTAAGTAGTTTCTTTTCAAAGCCATATGTGTTATATTTTGTCAACATAACAGGGTTATTTTAAAATGAATTTGGGCATTGCTTACACTATTGGAACAATATAACCATTATCTGTAAATATATGAAGTTCAATGTTTTTTGTAAGTGCTTGTTACATTGATGGGTTTGTTTCCTGATTCACAGCCCTCTGGATTTGTGAAGTATGAAGAAAGGCCATCTCTAGTGAAGGAAAGATGGCGGACAAGAGAAAACTACAGGGTATGTTGGTAAAGAACAGTTTGTTTATGGAAGTCTATAATGTCATTTATGGCTACCATTTCTTATGATTTTCTCGTCCATTGAGGGCGCAGGAAGTCTTTTTTTACTTTTTCAGGCAGAACTGTCACGATTCTGGCCAAAATGAGAATCCTTTTTTTGCTTGAAATAAAGATCGCGATTCTCGTGGCGTAACCTCATCTTTCACATTCTACAAAAAAAATTGGTTTAACTTTACGGTTTAGTGTGTTTTTTTAAAATTCATTAAAGTGTATCTTTTCCCAAAAAATTGCGTTTGAAAGACCGCTGCGCAAATAAAGTGTGACCTAAATTATTGCAACAACCGCCATTTTATTCTCTAGGGTCTCTGTGTGTTTATATATGTGTGTGTGATATATATATATATATATATATATATAGCATGTTTGGGGGTTCTAAGTAATTTTCTAGCAGAAAATGATGATTTTAACTTGTAAGCAACATGGTTTAGTCTTTAAGTGGTTAAACAGACTTCATTTATCGTACCCCACGATTTACATTGGGTACCATTCATATCTGTGTGACTTCAAAGTAGTCCATGTACTACTTTGGTCCAACTTTGATGCCCTGAAACCGCGGTAAAATTGTGTGACTTTAAAGTCGCGGTAGTGTGAAAGGGGCCTTAGGGCCCTTTCACACGGGGCGGATCAGTAATGATCTGCCTCCGTGTGTCCGTAAGCTCAGCTGGGATCACTCTGTATATCCCCGCTGAGCCGGCGGCTGACAGGGCGGTCCCCACACACTGTGCAGGGACCGCCCTGTCTTTTCTCCGCTCTCCCCTATGGGGGGATCGGATGAACACGGACCGTGTGTCTGTGTTCATCCGATCCGCAGACGGAAGAAAAAATAGGGGTTTCTTCCGTCTGCAAAATCGGATCTTTGCGGAGGCGGGTGATTACGGGTGTCAGCGGATGTTCATCCGCTGACACCCGCAATCACATAGGGACCAATGTATGTCCCTTTTTCATCCGCAAACGGATGGATGAAAAAGCGGACATACGGTCCGTACGTGTGAAAGGGCCCTTATAGACAAAGCTCATTTCTTTGATCTAAAAGTACCAACTGTTACAATGTTTCTCTTTATTTCTGCTTACACAATGTTGTGATTAAACTTGGCAGGCTTCCTGTGTGTGTGTGTGTGTGTGTGTGTGTGTGTGTGTGTGTGTTTTTTTTTTTTTTTTTTGTCTGCTGGGAGCAGAAACCGCTTCGCACTAAATCGGGAAAATGCTGTGTCTCTAACGATCGTGCAGCTCCGCTTTCAGGTTATACTGCTGTCTACTGGAGAATTGGTCTCTGCCTAACAGAATTGTAGGTCAGCACAGGTTGGCTGCTCCTATCACCAGCATGCTTACATTTTTTGCTAGTGTCCTAGGAGAATTTTTTATACTATTTGGTGCAAGAGTTGTCTCAGGTGCCTGAAAGCGGGTAATGAGTGGCGACTGAGAGCTTGTGGCAAAGAGCCTTGAAGGAGGCCGTGTAGCAGAAGCTTTGTGGTACCTGTGAATGAGTAATGAGTGGTATAAGAGGTGACTGAGAGCTTGTGGCCAGAACCTCGTGGGGGAGGCCATTTTGTGGAAGCACGTTGTCAGTAGGGATCCATCAGGTACCCTGTTTGTTGGTATAGATAATTTCGCAAACTTTCTCCAGTGAGATACAAACTTAAGGGAGATATCAACGTTGGAGACCAAATAAATTTATCTCTTAAAAAGCTACACCCCTTATGTATTACCTGTTGACTGGGATATCGATGCTTTTTATACAATTCATGATTTTTATTGCTAAACCTATTTTTTTGCTTATTTAAATTGAGATTAACTAATCTTAATAGTACCACTTATGAAAATAGATTTTTTTTTTTTTTTTGCATGCGTCAATTTTTAGTATAGATGAAATTTTGCCATGTGACTTTTTTTTTGGTATGATGGTTCACAAAACGGAGTCTCTGGGCCATTCCCCCGGCTCAAAAAAATAACACCAACATAGTCTAACTAGTGTTAACCATACCTTAGCTCCGAAACAACATTGTAAACCTAAAATAAAAAATGCAGTGTAATACTGCTCTCATCCACTAGAAAACAAGATAACTAGAGTGACCTGTCAACTATGCCACAGCCACCATTCATAGGACAGTATTCGGAAGGGTGCATAATAAGGGAGATGCCTAGAAGGCTTTCTAGCACAACTTGAAGCCAACTGGCATCATAGTAATTATTGAGTGGCGTTCGTTGTGATTCAAAGTTAAATATTCCATATATTGTCAAGTTTGGCTGAACATCCTCTGAAACGGTATGCCCTTTTGTATAGGGGGATAGCAGAATTAATCAAGGCCCTCAAAAAGTTTAAAGAGGGCACTTCGGGTTGTTTCCATTTTAGAATCGCAGCTTTCTTTGCGCAAAACACTAATGGGAGTTTTAGTAAGGGAGGTTATAAAGCTTCCCATAAAAATTGTATCTGGGGATAGGTGGCACAAATCTGCATCTCCACAGCCACACTTCCAGCAGCATGAAGAAGGGTCTGGATAGATTTTGCTCTGTTTGTGGTTTCAGGCGTGGTGAACAATTTTTTTTTTTTTAAACTTTAGGTCTTTTTTAACTTTAACCAATTGCAAGAAGGTGTATTTCCAAGTGTCTTCCCAGTCCTCCGTTTCCCTGCCACTTAGAAAACAGGCCCTCCAGACCAAAGTGGTCTGAGCGCTTTATATATGTTGGTTTGGCCAATTGGACATCCCACAACAAGTATTCCAGGTTGGACTGAAGGAGAAGCACTGGTTGAGATCCAAACTGGGTAGAAAATGTGTGGCGAAGTTGGAGATCTCTGAAGAAATGACGGTTGGTAAGCCCAAACTTTTACCTTGAGTGTGTCAAATGACATCAAATTGCCATCTGTACAGATCTGGTCTAATGTTTTGTTGCCCTGGGCCACCCATATTGCTGGATCAGGGATGGGTTGGAACTCGGGGAGGATCGGGTTAAGCCACAGAGGGGTGACTGGAGACCAAGTATGGGAATCTTCTTGATGTTTACATACCTGCGTCTGTTAGACCATTATTACAGCTTTCATGGAGGGTGTAAGAGGAAATGGAGCCTTGTATCCTCTAATGCGGGGATATGCAATTAGCGGACCTCCAGCTGTTACAGAACTACAAATCCCATGAGGCATAGCAAGACTCTGACAGCCACGAGCATGACACCCAGAGGCAGAGGCATGATGGGATTTGTAGTTTTGCAACATCTGGAGGTCCGCTAATTGCATATCCCTGCTCTAATGCATTCCTCAATGATTCGTACGACGGCAGGTACCACTGAGGCGTTTAAATTATCAGACGTCGCCCAATTGTGAGCGTGCAAAAGTAAGGCTGCGTAAAAATATTTTTGGAGATTTGGGCAGCCCAATTCTCTGAAGAATTGTTTTGCTTTAACCTGGGGGGCTACCTCTCCAAAGGAAAGAAACGATGGTGTCAAATTGAGGAATGTCTTGATATATATAATTACAAAAAAGAAGGAAGCATTTTTTCTTTTGTAAGTTTTTTTTTTTATTTTTTTTTATTTTTTATTCTACCAATGAGAGACAATGGAAGATTGTCCCAAGCTGTCAATTTGGATTTAAGCTGAAGCAGGTGGTGGTAAAGGTTCAATTTAACATGGTCAGAAATGTTAGGGGTAATAGTAATGCCCAAATAACAAACGGAGGAGGTCCAAGACAAAGAGAGCAAAGGTTCGGCCTGCAGGTCTATAGGCAGAATTTGAGACTTCTCCCAATTAATCTTTCAGCCACGACAAGACTGTAAAACTGGAAAAGATATCTAGGACCTCTGAGAGAAGTATCAGGATCATTGAGGAAGAGCACAAGATCATCGGCATACAGGGCTAATTTTGCAACTATAGAACCAACTTTTATGCCTTCAACCACATCGGATTGTTTAAGGGCAGGCTCCATTACCAGGGCAAATTTGAACGGGGAGAGAGGACAGCCCTGCCTCATCCCCCGCTCCACTGCAAAGGGCTCAGAAAGCACGCCTTCTAACTTAATTTGTTCTACCGGGATTTATATAGTAAATTGATTCATCTACAAAAAGTAGGCCGGAATCTGAAAGCCTCTAATACCGATCGCATGCAACTCCTGGTCACTGTATCAAAGGCTTTCTCAATATCTAAAGCTACCAATACACGAGAAAGGGAGGATGGGAGCTGCAGGTGTGTAAGTACTTGACTCAAGTTGATTCCCGTGGACTTAGCTGGCATAAAACCAATTTGGTCTATGTTAATTAAGGCAGGCAGAATCTTAGCCTGGCTGCAAGGACCTTGGTCAAAATTTTGAGGTCATAATATAAAAGGGCTATTGCAGGGGTTGACAAATTTGCTTGGAATCTAGGAGCCAGGTAAAAAAGTTAGGAGCCAGAAAACGCGCCCCCGTCCCGACGAGCTTGCGCGCAGAAGCGAACACATACGTGAGCAGCCTCCGCATATGTAAACGGTGTTCAAACCACACCTGAGGTATCGCTGCGATTGGTAGAGCGAGAGCAATAATTCTAGCCCTAGACCTGCTCTGTAACTCAAAACATGCAACCTGTAGATTTTTTTAATTGTCGCCTATGAAGATTTTAAAGGGTAAAAGTTTGTCGGCATTCCACGAGCGGGCGCAATTTTGAAGCGTGACATGTTGGGTATGAATTTACTCGGCGTAACATTATCTTTTATAATTCTAAAAAAAAAATGGGGATAACTTTACTGTTGTCTTAATTTTTTAATGAAAAAAAGTGTCATTTTTTCACAAAAAAAGTGCGCTTCTAAGACCGCTGCGCAAATACGGCGTGACAGAAAGTATTGCAACGATCGCCATTTTATTCTCTAGGGTGTTAGGATAAAAAATATATATAATGTTTGGGGGTTCTAATTAGAGGGAAGAAGATGGCAGTGAAAATAGTGAAAAATTACATTAGAATTGCTGTTTAACTTGTAATGCTTAACTTGTAATACCAACGGCCACCACCAGATGGCGCCAGCTCACATTTGGTGGTAATAACTTGTAATACCAACGGCTCACCACCAGATGGCCCCAGCTAAAAAAAAAAAAAAAAAAAAAAATTTTTTTTTTTTTTTTTTTTTTTTTTTTTGCCCCCTTCCAATTCAAGTCGCCAGGACCCTATTTCTAGTCGCCATGGCGACCTGGCGCCCGGGATTTGTCGAGCCCTGGGCTATTGGCCAAAGGAGGCACACCAATTCAGGTCTTTGCCTGGTTTGGGCATGAGTACTATGTGGGCATAATACATAGTGGAGGACAAGGATTTTGTTCCAAACAATGGGAGTGTAGGGGTTTGGATGAAGAAAGTGACAAAATGGAAAGCTCTACTTCTAGTATGGATATTGGGGGGGGCCTTTAGTCTCTATCTCCTTCGGTGTCAATGAGGGCAATGATAACTTCTGGAGTTCAGAGGGAATCACCTCAGTTCCCTGTTTCTCAGAATGGCTATATAAATTCCCTGAAGAAGGTACAAAACTGAAGGATGGTGTGTGTGTGTGTGTGTGTGTGTGTGTGTGTGTGTGTGTTTTTTTTATTATCAGAAATGTGGTCCCCTGCCGCCCTCAGCAGGTTAGAGACCACAGTCTGCTAATGGGGGTCGGCAACCGTTTTTTCTTTATCGTACATCACGGGACACAGAGCAGCCATAGTAATTACTATGTGGGTTATACGCCACCTATAGGTGAATAGACACTGGTACACAAAGACTAAAAGTCCCCCTCTATATAACCCCTCCCATACAAGAAGTACCTCCAGGGTTTCAAGGGTGTTGGTCAGGTCCAAGGTTGTGGACCGCAGTATGCAAGGGGGACCCAGTCCTTGAAGGTCTGTCATGACATGGCCTGCTGTGATGGGTGAAGATTTGGGTCTGGCTGTGTTTTCCAGCAGTATCCTGTGGTGGGAATTGTAAGTCAAAGAAGATCCTGAGGAACATATACGTTTCACTTATGTACTTCTGAGTAAACGATGTCTTGCCTATTTCATACCACTAGAGGGTATGATTGTAACATACCTGGTGTTTAACATTACCATGCTTCCCCTGCTGTGTGCTCAGTGTCTGGCAGCGCTCCTGTGGAACAGCGTTGCCCCCTTTCTCTTGCTCTGTCATGGCTGCTGAAAGGGCTTGGGGTTTGCCACCTCTAAAACTCAGCGCACAACATTTCCCTGGTGATACAACCCCTCCCCCCCTGGGGCATCCTGTTCGCTCGTGGGAATAGCACAGTTTAAAAAGGCTATCCTAGGACGCAAGGGGCTTGGCATGGCCGTTGTGCATGTTGAATTGAACGTTCACGTAATACACGGCGCAGGCGCGAGGCTTTTTTTTACTCTGCAAAGAGTCTGGTGGCTGATGAAGGGTCACATTCCGGGAGCATACAAGGACTCGTAAGCACTGTATGGGTGTAGGTTACAGGCTTTTTTAAAGGCACATCTACTCAACATCAGGATGAGCAGTGATGGTGGCATATTTCCTTTGCTGGACTGTAGCTCGGCAGTAGATGCACATTGTAAGTAGAGCTGCACGTTTCTGGTCAAAATGAGAATCTTTTGCTTAGACTAAAGATGACGATTCTCAAAAACTGAATGCCAGAACCCCCCCCCCCCCCCCCAATAAATAAATAAACCTGTGATTTATCTGAAAATATGAATATATAAAAAACACCAGTGATATGTCTATAATGTTAAAGACCATATGACTCCTATCAAAAAAGCAGAATGAAACTTTGATTTTGCTTTTTTTCATAGAAGTTATGGTCTTCAACATTATAGGCATATCACTGGTCTGTTTTTTATACATCAGAAGCAGTACCGCCGTCAACCATTGGGTGGCGCATGGATACACACTACAGTTGTACAGAACTGTGAGAGAAGCCCAGGCATCCATCCAGCGGTGCAGGCTGCTGACGTCGGTTCCGATATCTGCGCCATTTGCGTTCCATGCTGGTCGTGAGAGAAGAAAATCGCGGGTCATCCAGCCTGGAGATCGCGCGCGGGTGGGGTGAATCGAGATCGCGATTCTCTCCGCGATTAATCGTGCAGCTCTAATTGTAAGTACAACTGCCTTTTGTGCTTTGGACTATGTCTTCCTAAAGGAGAGGTGGGGAAAAATACAGAAGGGAGAGGAGCGCAAGGGCGCCGTGGTCGGGGGTCTGAGGATCCTAGTCCTGCACAGTGCTATCCTCCCCTGAAGGACCTTAAGCAACTGGCCAGTCTGAGTCATTTAGGCTCTCAGGCATAGTAGCCACTTCCAATATTTCAGCCTCTCGGGTTAGTCACTGTGCCCCAGGTGTTTGAAAAAGTTCTGGCCCTGGTACTAGCGAGACTAAGGGGCCAGGGTATAGCAATAATTGGCATACCTAGACGACATGCTGCTGATCAGTCGGTTGCACGGCTTGACCAGTGTGTGTCCAACGCGGTCAAGTACTTTGATTACTCGTGTTGGATTCTTAACCTAGAGAAGTCAGGCTTTATGGCCAGTAAGGAGGCTGGAGTACTTGGGTCTGGTTATAGATGCAGCCCAAGAAAGTATTTTTGCCTCAGACAAAAGTCAGGGCTATGAGATTTGGTCAAGGCAAAGAAGGATCCTTCCATTTGCCTTTGCATGAGGTTTTTAGGGAAGATGGTGGCTTCATTTGAAGCGGTTCCCCATGCCCAGTTTCATTCAAGACTGTTGCAAAACCATATTCTATCTGCTTGGAACAAGAATATTTCAAGCCTTGGATTACCCAATGTATCTGGCCCCAAGGGTGTGCCAGAGTCTCAGCTGGTGGATGCCAGCCTCTTGGGCTGGGGAGCGGTTCTGGAGGAGACCACTGTCCAGGGGAAGTGGTCAGAGTCTGAAAAAGACTTTCCCATCAACATTCTAGAGATTTGGGCAGCGCGTCTGACCCTAATGGTCTGGACTTTCAGGATACAATATGACAATGCCACAGCAGTGGCATACATCAATCACCAAGGAGGCACCAGAAGTCACGCAGCCCAGAGGGAAATGAACCGTATTCTGGCTTGGGCAGAGAAGCATGTACCTTGCCTATTTGCAGTCTTCATTCCAGGGGTAGAGAATTGGCAGGCGGATTTCTTGAGCCGCCAACAATTGTTCCCGGGAGAATGGTCTTTCCATCCCGACATTTTTTAGCCATTTGCCAAAAATGGGGCACCCCGGACTTGGATCTATTGGCGTCCAGGTTCAACAAAAAGTTGGACAACTTTGTGTCAAGGGATACACTCGCATGCGGGACTCCTTGGGATCAGTTTTAACTAATTTCTGCATCTCTACCTTACTACACCATGAGGAGTTGCCTTTCTTGTATTTTATGTATGCACCTATAATCTTCCATTTGAGACTAAAAGACCCAGCCATCTATGATCCAATTTAAATGGTTTTGTGGCACTGTGGACATATGCTTGTTTGACCACCTGTAATCCAGTGGTCCATCTTGTTTGGTAAGAGGCCCGGCGTGTTGATCGGTGGAGGATAATTTCATGCTCACCTGATTGTGTCTTTGTTTACACCGTGGGTGATTCCAGCTTCCTGAACAAGGACGTAAAGGTAAAAAAAAAATTCCCTAAATAGCTTCCTTTACCTTAGTGCAGTCCTCCTTCACTTACCTCATCCTTCGATTTTGCTTTTAAATGTCCGTATTTCTTCTGAGAAATCCTCACTTCCTGTTCTTCTGTCTGTAACTCCACACAGTAATGCAAGGCTTTCTCCCTGGTGTGGAGTGTCGTGCTCACCCCCCTCCCCTTGAGGGGGCTAGCAGGAGAGTCAGGACGCTCTCTACATTGCAGATAGAGAAATGAGCTGTTTGTTAGTGGGCGTCCTGACTCTCCTGCTCGCTCCCTCCCCCTTCACGGGAGGGGGGGAGCACGACACTCCACACCAGGGAGAAAGACCATTTGTCAGCCTAAAGACCAGAGGTGTTTTTACAATTTGGCACTGCGCTGCTTTAACTGGTAATTGCGCAGTCATACAATGTTGTACGCAAACAAAATTTGCGTCTTTTCCCCCCACAAATAGAGCTTTCTTTTGATGGTATTTGATTGCCTTTGCGATTTTTAAATTTTTGCGATTATAAACGGAAAAAGACCAAAAATTTGGAAAAAAAAAAGATTTTCTACTTTTTAGTTATAAGAAAAATCAAACAAACTCAATTTTAGTCATACATTTAGGCCAACATGTATTCAGCCACATGTCTTTAGTAAAAAAAAATGTCTAAGCGTATATTTATTTGCGCAAAAGTTATAGCGTCTACAAACTAGGGTACATTTTCTGGAATTTACACAGCTTTTAGTTTAAGACTGCCTATCTCATTTCTTGAGGTGCTAAAATGGCAGGGCAGTACAAAACCCCCCCAAATGACCCCATTTTGGAGAATAGACACCCCAAGGAAATTGCTGAGTGACATGTTGAGCCCACTGAATATTAAAAATGTTTTGTACCAAGTGATTGAATAATGAAAAAAAAAAAAAAAAAAAAAAATTACAAAAAGTTGTAACTAAATGATATATTGCTCACACATGCCATGGTTATATGTGGAATTACACCCCAAAATGCATTCTGCTGCTTCTCCTGAGTACGGGGATACCACATGTGTGGGACTTTTTGGGAGCCTAGCCGCGTACGGGGCCCCAAAAACCAAGCACCGCCTTCAAAAATTTGCCCCCTAAGAAATCTTGATTTCACTCCTCACTACCTATGACAGTTTGGAAGGCCATACAATGCCCAAATAGCACAACCCCCCCCCCCCCAAATGACCCCATTTTGGAAAGTAGACACCCCAAGCTATTTGCTGAGAGGCATTTTGAGTCCATGTAATATTTTATATTTTGCCACAAGTTGCGGGAATATGACAATTTTTTTTTTTGCACAAAGTTGTCACTAAATGATATATTGCTCACACATGCCATTGGCATTTGTGGAATTACACCCCAAAATACATTCTGCTGCTTCTCCTGAGTACAGGGATGCCACATGTGTGGGACTTTTTGGGAGCCTAGCCGCGTACGGGACCCCGAAATCCAAGCACCGCCTTCAAGATTTCTAAGGGCATAAATTTTTGATTTCACTCCTCACTACCTATCCGTTTTGAAGGCCATAAAATACCAAGATGCCACAAAACCCCCCAAATGACCCTATTTTGGAAAGTAGACACCCCAAGCTATTTGCTGGGAGGCATGCTGAATATTTTACAGCTCTCATTTTATTTTTGAAAATTAAGAAAAATTTATTTTTCAAATCTTTGTGACATAAAGCAAGATCTGCAAAATACTCACCATACCTCTCAGCAAATAGCTTGGGGTGTCTACTTTCCAAAATGGGGTCATTTGGGGGGGTTTGGTGCCATCTGGCCATTCCATGGCCTCCGAAACTGTGATAGGCAGTGAGGAGTGAAATCAAAAATTTACACCCTTGGAAAGCCTGAAGGCGGTGATTGGTTTTTGGGGTCCCGTACGCGGCTAGGCTCCCAAAAAGTCTCACATGTGGTATCCCCGTACACAGGAGAAGCAACAGAATGTATTATGGGGTGTAATTCCACATATGCCCATGGCGTGTTTGAGCAATATATCATTTAGTGACAACTTTGTGCAAAAAAATAAAATTCTCTTTCCCGCATTTTGTGTCAAAATATAAAATATTCCATTGACTCAACATGCCTCTCAGAAAATAGCTTGGGGTGTCTACCTTCCAAAATGGGGTCATTTGGGGGGGTTTTGAATTGTCCTGGCATCTTATGCACAACATTTTGAAGCTTATATCGCACATCACCCACTCTTCTAACCACTTTAAGACAAAGCCCTTTCAGACACTTTTTGTTTACATGAAGACATATTTTGTTTTTTGCAAGAAAATTGCGTTGAACCCCCAAACATTATATATTTTAAAGCAAAGGCCCTACAGATTAAAATGTGGGTGTTGCATTTTTTTTTCCACGTAGTATTTGCGCAGCGATTTTTCAAACGGCAAAAATACATATTTTTTTTTATTTTAATGCACTAAAACACACTATAATGTTTGATGAAATAAAAAAGATGATCTTTGGCCGAGTACATAGATACCAAACAAGACATGCTTTAAAATTGCGCACAAATGCACAGTGGCGACAAACCACATACATTTTTGAAAGCCTTTACTGGTTACCACATTAGATTTACAGAGTAGGTCTACTGCTAAAATACTGCCCTCGATCTGACATTTGCGGTGAGGCCTCACATGCATGGTATACTTGCTGTTTACATATGATGCCAGACTGACGCTTGCGTTTGCCTTTGCACGAGAGCAGGGGGGGGGGGGGGGGGGGACAGGTGTGTGTGTGTGAGCAGGCTCTCTCTCCCCGACTAAGACAGGATTCTACAAGTGGTACCCCTTTCCGAATAAGGGTGACACCCATTCCCACACTATCTTACCAGCGCTCCCTATGTAATCTAGGCAGTTCTCCGGCTCTACGTGGCTTTCTTTTCCCTCGTAAACCAATAAGCTAGATGTATAGCCTGTTGCCCTGTCAGACCTTTTACATCTTGACCCGTATCTGGCACGTTTGCTGGGAAGGTACTGCTTGAAAGACCAGAAAACTTAATCAGGGACTCATCAACGCAGACAACTTGATGGGGATTATACAAGGCTGCAAAGCGTTTGTTGAAGTAGTTGCCGATCGTATCCAGGGTCTCCCCGAGGACGACAGAGTTCATTGTCACTGAAATGCATGAACCGCAAGATCTGCTCGTATCGTGTCCTGGCCATGGAGGCAGAGAAAATGGGCATATAGTGAATTGGGTGAGTGGGCCAATATAACCGCAGCTCACTCTTTTAGTAATGCCCATGAGGAGGGATAGGCCCAAAAAGATCTTCAATTCGGAAACCGTAATTGGTTTCCAATCTCTGGCAAGGGACAGCTGGGGATTAGCCGCAATGTATTAACCAGCATACAAATTGCTTTGGTCCACAATAGATCTATAGAGATCTTCTGTGAAAAACAGGGAATGAAAATCAAGTGACGTAAAATCAATTGTTTCCACCTGAATTCCGGGTTGGCCAGTGAATGGAGGAAGTACGGGTGCTGCAGTGGTGGGCACCCAATCAGGATTGGCGAATGCAGCAGGAAGGGCACGACGGGCCTGTCTTTGTCTTCTTCTTAGTGGCAGCGAGACACTACTTGTGCTTGCCACCTCGCCAGCTTGAACTGCACTTATGGGACTCGCCACATGAAACTGCAGTGCTGGATGTACAAGGCCGCTGGTGCTTGCCAGTTCACTAGAAGGAATAGCGGCGCTAGTGCTTCTCTGCTCCATACGAGAGCCCTGCGGTTCTTGCACCTCAGCGACAGCAGAAGATCGGGGTCTGGTACGCCTGATTCTAGCAGGGACCACAACTCCGTCGTCAGAGCTATCTGTCAGGGAGCCACTGTCTACAGGATCGTATTCTGAGCCAGAATCTGACAGATGCGTGACCTCCTCTTCACTATCTGTCAGGCTCAGAAACGTGTAGGCCTCTTCACTAGTGTACCTTCGCTTTGCCATTTTGGGCTCTAAATGTAGGGGTACACTGGTAAGATTTAAAGGTAAAAAAGCACCTGACCTGTCAGGGACTGAGTCAGACGCTACCAAAAAACTGTTAGCGATCGCAGAGATCAGGCCTGACTCTGCGAACGCTGCAGTTATGTGTTTTTGTGTTTTGTGACAGTGATCGATCGATACTGCACTTGGGTGAGCTGGGCGAAGGGGCTTAACACAGGTGCTAGCAGGTATCTGAGCTGATCCCGCTAACAATGCGTTTTTGGGAACCCTAAACTGCAGGGGACGCTAGTATAGATCAGATCGGGTATCGATCCGTTCAGATACTATACCACTAAGAGAGGCGTATTGTGTGTGCGTGGGTGTTGGCGCTACTGGCACTAATCTGACGCTGCCTGGGGTGACGCAGACCCTATCTGGCACTAAAACCAAACATTGATCACCCGCTGGGCGATCGGGGGGTTAAACCTTTATTTGGAAAAATATGGCTGGTGCCTTGACGCTATAAAAAATAAACTAGCTAAACTGCATCACCCGTGACACTTATACTGTGATCACTGGTGACTGGGTAATCAAGGGGTTAAACCTTTGGGGGGGGGGGGGGGTCCCTAGACTTATTGGGACCTAAGACTAATTACCCTAACACTTTTTTATTTTAGTCACTAATGACACTAGTACAGCGATCAAAAAAAAATCTAATTGCTGTACTGGGTGACAGTGACAGGCAGTGAAGGGGTTAATTAGGGGAGTAAATTGTGTGCCTACGTGACCTGGTGTTAGTGTAGTGTTGTGCATCCCGCGTTTAGATGTTCTCTCCCTCTCGGTCTGGAACGAAAAGACCGACACGAGGGAGAGAACATCACTTCCCCTGTCAATGTTTACACTTACAGAGACAGGGGAAGAAAACCATTGGCTAGGAGTGATCACCAGGTCCAGGCCAGATTTTATTGGCCTGGAGATTGATCAGTTCTAAAACTAATCTGATCATCGGAAACGGCGGGGGGGGGGGGGGGGGGGGGATGGGAAGGGGGCGCGCGACGTATACCTACGTGATCTCGCGTATAACTGCGGTGGCTGGTCGGCAACTAGTTAACTACTGTCCTGGTTTGTTAGGCCACAGGGAGTTAAAAAAAATAAGAGTTGCAAAGCCACTACTACTGCCAGAAAAAGTGTTTGTAAAAACGTGTTTTTAGTTGCTTTTTGCATTGGTGTTAATGCATGGCACTTTCCTTCCCCCTCTTCCCCTTTTTGTGGGTGGAGAAAGAGTTGAAGGAAGTTCCTTTTGAAAGAAGGTGAAGCCTTTGCTCAGGAATCCTCAATAGATGAATGGCCTCCCTTCAAGTGGGGACATTTCTGGAGTGGATATCAAGAATGCCTATTTTCACTCCCCTGTTATTCCCACCACATCGCTACTTGTGGGTTTTTGTAGGCATGCAACATTTCTAGTTTGTGCGTTTTTCGCTTTGGCCTGTCCATGGAACTGGTCCCAACACTTCTTCACTCTTAGGGCATACCAGTCGTGGGATTACTTGGATGAAATCTTGCTAAAGAACGATCAATCCAGACTGTCAGTCAATGTCCAAATCTCAAGAAATCTGCACTGGATTAAAATCATTTGGAGTATCTGGGCCTAATTACGGATTCAGCCCTGTCAGAGTCTTTCTTTCCCTGGACAAACGCCTGACTCTGCGACCCAGGTCTTGCACGATCATCCATTAGTCACCCAACCATTTTTGCTTTTGCATAAGTAATGTTGGCCTCCCTGAAGCAGTCCATTTTATAAAACCAGTGCTGTTCTTTACCAGAATGCAAAGCATTCTCCAATCACAGAACACTTTGCATTCTGGAAAAGAATGGTACAAATTCTATGAAGAGTAGGCGGCAAAAGGGACAGGCAAAAATGCAATTCTTTGACAATCAAATCGGCTTTTAACCCCAGCAGTACTGGAAGATCACTGCTGTAGGGAGGACCCAGCATTGGTTGGGAGATTTCTACATTATGCAGCAGCCAGACATGGTACTGGCTTCGTTTACAGGTAAGACATGTCCCTCGAGCTGCGCAAAAACAAAACAAAAACGTTACAACAAATATAACTAAACTAAAACTCCAGCTTTAACTCTACAGAATATTAGGTGTTTTATAGGTTACTTCTAAGGCAGGTGTACTTGTATCTGGTTGTGTTAATATGATTTTGTAAATTACTTTTAAGCTTGTTGCATAAGTTTGATGGGATTAGAGCAGTGGTTCTCAACCTTTCTAGTGCCGTGACCCCTTGATAAAATTTCCCACGTTGTGGGGACCCCTAACAGTAGAATTTGTTTTTGTAGCGTGGGTTTTCAGCACCTAAGGCCAGACAAGTAATTTGCACCCCTAGCCCACGGACATTTAGGGATCCCTAAGGCTCTTATACTCGAACGGTATTAAAACCCCTTATGGTACATTTTAGGATGTACCACTCTGTTCTCCTTTCTTTCACTTTTATCTCTCTATCTTAATTTCTTGCCCCCCCCCCCCCCCCATCCCTCTCTAGTCATCTTTCCTGTTCTTTCTCTTATTCTTTCTCTCCCTTTTTTTTCTTTGTTCCTCCCCCTCTTTTCCTCTCCCTTCCATGTATTTTATTCCTTCTTACTCCTTGGGGAGGGGGGGGGGGGGTTCTGATCAGCCAGCTTAGATGCTCTTGATCAAGATCATCTGCTGATCTGAGAAGTGTAGTGGGGACTTGAAATGGCAACTCTAATCACAGGTAGTGTTACTCAATGTGTCTTCAGCTCTGTGGTGTCTCGCAGCAGTGACACCTATGCCGAAATCAGGAGATAGGGTCTCCTCCAGCCCTTACCACTTCACATTTCTCACCAGTCAGCTGACCTCTAGTCTCTGCCCCACAGCCATGCCCTGAACTGAATGGGCGAGCAAGGGCTCCAGGAGCAGCCCAGCTGGGCGGCCACAGGCTCCAGGGACAGCCCTGCTGGATGGCTGTGAAAAGGATGAGTGCTGCAGGCTTCAGGAACAGCCCAGGATTTGGTGACCCCTGGAAAATTGTCATTTGACCCCCGAGGGGGTCCCGGCCCCCAAGGTTGATGACCACTGGATTAGAGGTTCCATGCTGGCGTCCATTTTTTAAAATGTATTTTTGTGTTTCCTCTAAGGTGAGATTGATCGGTGTTTGAAGAAGGTTTCAGAAGGTGTTGAGCAGTTTGAAGACATTTGGCAAAAGGTAACCCATTATATTAAGATGATTCCACCCTTTTAACATGTTGCGCCCATATTTAGGGTTTAATATTACGCATTGCTAAGCAAATTTCATTCTCAAACAGAGAAGGAATCTCTTGTAGCCAATCTCCTTTGTGAAACTGAATGAAAAACTACTGAAAGTCTTGTCTCTCACTGCAGAAAACAGACTTGTAGTTCTCAATGGAATACAGGTTCCATCATCACCCCACTCGTAGTCCATTGACCATTTCTCCAGCTAAAAGACTGTACAGTAAGCGAGCTGAAGGAAGAGTCTGCAGTAGCCTGACATTGCACCCACAATCCGCTGATTTTGTTCACCATAATCCAATTCAGTTTGTTTAAAATAGTCCATATACAACAGTCTGTTTTCAACATCTCGCTGTTGCAATTCTAGCTGCTAAGAATATATACTGGATGAGCCTTTTAGGCCATTTAGGTGTGTCAGTCTAACTTCTGAAAAAAGGGGATCTGGGAATATTGATTTCTGTCACCGACTAAATAAGATTATAGTCTTATCCAAAACCTAGAAACCTTGGGACATGGTACATAGTGCCAGGTTGTCCACATTGTCAGTCTGAAACAATTTGGAGACACTGTTGGATGCATCTTAACTATTCTGGTCGGTACAGATACTGTCTCAAAATATTTTTATGGTTGGATTCTACCAAGACTGTGTTGCAGGGGTGTGTAAAGTTTTGTGAAAAACGACTTATCCTAGGGACTAAATCAGGGTCCCAATCTACCTGATTATATATCTCTATCTCTTTTTAATTATTTTAACCAAAACCATACCGGTTTTACATAAAGCATAATTTACCTAAACATAATTTATGGCTTTTATTTTATCATTTTAATAAAAAATTAGATGTCTTATTCAGGTATAATACTACTGAATGAGACGGTTCATCACTAGGGATTTTTAATGGATGAATGTTCCCCCCCCCCCCCCCTTTAAAAAAAAACAAAAAAACAAAAAAAAACTTGAAATGTCATTGCCAGGATGGAAAATATGAAAGGTTGATTGTGTGTGTGTGTGTGTGTGTTTTTTATTTATTTTTTAATTAGGCGGAGGTGCTTTTAGAAATATCTGGGGCTTTTAAAATTGAAAGGCTTTATGGCGACTTAAACTTTTTTTTTTTTTATTGTTTTTTTTAACATTGTTTTACTCCTACTCCCCTCCCTGCCTGTCTCTAACACAGCACTCGGGGACTAGAAAGGAGGGGAATGACCTTGCAGTGTGACGCACACCGATTGGGTGCTTGTCAGGAAAGGGGTGTGTCGGCCACTCTTAACGCTCAGCTGAAGTGCATCTGCTGAGCAAGTAAATGAGTTGCCGGCCTCCATGAGGGGAAGAAAGTTCTTCTGGGTTACCCCCACACAGAAGCACTTAGGTGCTCAGTACACGCGCATGCTGCGCAGCCAAATCAAGCTCCGGTGTTCTCTGTTGGACCTCGTTCACACGGTGCGACTTGTCATGCGATTTGACCGTTCCAAATTGCATGACAAGTCGCACCCCATTGCGGGCTGGGGAACTGTTCAAATTGCCGCAACTCATGTGGCAGCCACTTTGAAAAAGCTTACTGCACTACCTTTTCCAATTTCATGGTGACTTGCACTGCATACTAGCTCATTATGAAATACTTGCCTTGGAAAGAGGTTAGGGGAACTTACCTGGTCCACGCCGAGGGAGATGTCATCTTGCCTCGGCGTGTCTTTCGGTTATCGCCGCTCCAGCCAATCGCAGCGCTGGAGACTTCTGTCCGCATGCGTGCGGGAGACTTCTGTCCGGCAAGGTCCTATGGTTGCCAGGCCTTTAGCCGAAGATCCCCGATGCGCCGCTGCAGTCAGCGGCGCATTGCGAGGGGAATATCTCCTAAACCGTACAGGTGGGGGGTGGCGTCGTGTAAGAAAGGCGGGTGGTTTGCGGAGTGTTGCAACCCACCCTGCACTGTAATATAAAGGGGCCTGCACTGTAAGAATTACTCTCCCCTTTATATCACAGTGCCCTTTTTCAGTCATGGCCCACCATCACAGTCCTCCAGTCATGGCCCCCTATTACAGTCCTCCCTTCAGTCATGACCCCCCATCACAGTCCTCCCTGCGGTTATGACCCTCACCCCATCACAGTCCTCACTGCAGTAATGACCCCCATCACAGTCCGCCCTGCATTAATGCACCCCCCCCCCCCCAATCATAGTCCTCCCTGCAGTCATGCACTCCCTTTCCCCCTCCAATCACAGTCCTCCCTGCATAGTGCCAATTTTAATGCTGCAGATCGTGACAGAGAGCGAGAGACTCTTCATAATAACAAGTGGGCAATCGCCCGCTTGTTATAAGTTTGTCAGCTCTCGCTCTCTGTCACGATCTGTAGCCGTCCCACCCCCTGCCTTGCTAATAGGCTGACATTGTCAGCTGCTCGGGAGAAATGGCAGAATACATACAGGCTGCTAACTATACTGCGGTCCGTGACAGGGCTCACCTCCTGCTCCGATTGCGGCCCGCTCGACAACAGGCCACAGACCGGTACTGGTCCGCGGCCCGGAGGTTGATGACCCCTGATTTAATGTGACCTATAAACTGAACAACTCAATTGAAAAACAATCACATTCAAACTCATGTCAAATAAGGAGTCGGTACACACCTGCCATCATTTAACCACTTACAGACCGAGCCTCTTTCTGAGATTTGGTGTTTACACGTTAACATTTTTTTTTTTTGCTAGAAAATTACTCGGAGCCCCCAAATTATCATAGATGGATAGATAGATAGATATACACAGAGCTTTTTTTCTCAGAAAATAGGTGCAGGAACTCAACCACGACCACGGTCAGATTTCACAAACAGTAAAACGGTCTTAAAGGGGCATTAAATACCAGGATTGCATTACATAAAGAATGCAGAGTTCAGGTGGTTATACACAGAGTTCAGAGCTGTCACTTGTAAACACAGAAACCAGAATTTTGTGTTTGCAAGTGATTGTGGTGAGCGGGCACCAAAGGGTCTGAGCCAGAGGTGGTGGAACGGAGTTCCCCCAAGTTCCCCCTGAAAAAAAGCCCTATGTGTATGTGTGTTATATATATATATATATATATATATATATATATATATATATATATATATATATATATATTGTTTTTTTCTAGCACCCTAGAGAATAAAATGGTTGTTGCAATAATTTCTGTCACACTGGTCTTGCAAGCGCACTTGTTTTGGAAAAAAATTCACTTTTTTGCATTAAAAAAATAAGACCACAGTAAAGTTGGCACCTTTTTTTTTTTTTTTATTATTTTTTTTTTTAAAGAACAGTGTAAAACAAAGTCACTTTTATTCTTATTACAAGGAATGTAAACGTTCTTTGTAATAGAAAAAAAGCATGACTGGGCCTTAAATATGAGATCTGGCATCAAATAGACCTCAGATCTTATATTTACACTAAAATGCAATGGATTAAAAAATGTTGTCGTTTGAAAAACTTAAAATGTCCCTTTTTAAAAGCTATGGGCGGAAGTGACGTTTTGACATTGCTTCTGCCCTGCAATGATATGGAGATGGGTGGGGCCCATCTTCCCCTCACTTGTCTCCATACCTAGCACAGAGAAGGATGAGATCTCCTCCACCAGTAAGCGGAGGAGGGCACCGTAAAGCGGCGGGAATCCACCGCAGAGACCACTTTTATCCAAAACCGGACCGCTCACTGAAGATGATACCGGGGTTATGGTAGCTAGCTGCTGCCATAACGATATCCCTCTTCAAAAAGCCAACGTATATCGCGAGAAGCCGGTATGGAAGTGTTTAAAGTGATTTCTGATTAACCCCAAGTAAATTTCAGCTGTTCTAGTAGGTCTTTCCTGACATTTTCTTAGTTGTATTCTACAGCAAAAGCCATGGTTCACAGGGAACTTTTAAAGCATCAGAGGGATCTCATTGTTAAAAGGTGTCAGTCAGAAGGGTACACAAGAATTTCCAAGGTATTGGATATACCATGGAACACGATGAAGGCCGTCCTCATCAAGTGGAGAAAATATGGCACAACAGTGACATTACCAAGAACTGGACGTCTCTCCAAAATTGACGACAAGAAGAAAACGTGTCAGGATGGCTGCCAAGAGGCCTACAGCGACATTAATGGAGCTGCGGGAATATCTAGAAGTGGGCTGTGCACAGAAGATGCCCTCGTAATCTGACAGATTTGGAGTGTTTTTAGAGTGGGCAAATATTGCCAAGTCGAGATGTGCCGTGCTAATGGACTCACTCATACCCAAAAAGATTAATTGCTGTAATAAAATCAAAAGGTGCTTCAACAGAGTATTTAAGAAACGCCACACGCAGATTTATGTAACAAACAGACAAATGGGCGTACAGGTAAGTATGTGGCCACGCGTGACCCTGTTGCAAGCTCCGTGCCCGCGAGACTCGTGTACTCTCTGTCCGCTGGTGTCCCACAATCGTGTCAGAGCTGAAGAACGGGGAGATGTCTCCCCGTTCTTCTTATCGGCATGTCACTGATCACTGCTTCGGATGAGAGGGAGCATTTTATCAGTGATATGTCACTCGTAGCCACGCCCCCTAACAGTTAGAATCACTCCCTAGGACACACTTAACCCCTTCAGTGCCCCCTACAGGTTAACCCCTTCAGTGTCGTCATTAAAGTAATCGGTGCATTTTTATAGCACTGATCGCTGTAAAAATGACTGGTCCTAAAATAGTGTGTCAAGTGTCCGATGAGTCCGCCATAATGTCTGTCATGATAAAAATCGCTGATCACCACCATTACTAGTAAAACAAAAATGATTAATAATGCTATAAAACTATCCCCTATTTTGTAGACGCTCAATCTTTTTCGCAAACCAATCAAACGCTTATTTTTTTGTTTTTATATATATTTTTGGGGATATTTATTATAGCAAAAAATGTATTTATTTTTTTCAAAATTGTCGCTCTATTTTTGTTTATAGCCCAAAAAAATATAAACCGCAGAGGTGATCAAATACCACAAAAAGAAAGCTCTATTTGTGGGATAATAAGGACGTAAATTTTGTTTAGGGGCCACAGCGCACGACCGCGCAATTGTCGGTTAAAGCGGCGCAGTGCCGAATCTCAAAAAGTGGCCTGGTCTTTGGCCAGCCAAATGGTCCAAGGCTTAAGTGGTTAAGGGTGTGCACACTTATGCAAACAACATATTTTAGTTTTATTTTTACTTCCTTCCACCTAAAAGTTGTGCAGTTTATAGGTCACATTAAAGGTGGAAAAAGTTCTGAAATGATTTATCTTTGTCTCATTGTTTTACATTCTGCTGCTCCTCCTGAGTATGGGGATACCACATGTGTGAAACTTTTTGGCAATTTAGCGGTGTACAGGACCCCGAAAATCAATCACTGCCTTCAGGCTTTCTTGGGACGAAAAAAAATTGTGTTAACTTTTGTCTTTATTTTTTTAATGCAAAAAAGTGAATTTTTTCCAAAACAAGTGCGCTTGTAAGACCGGTGTGACAAAGTATTTTAACAACCACCATTTTATTCTCTAGGCTGTTAGAAAAAATCTATATATATTTGGGGGTTCCAAGTAATTTTCTAGCGAAAAATAAAAAAATTATTTTAAATTGTTAACACCAAATCTCAGAGGCTCGGTCCTTAACCACTTGACAACCGAGGACGTCCATGGACGTCCTCGACTTTGTGCGGTGATATCTGAAATCTGAATGATGCCTGCAGCTACAGGCATCATTCAGATATCACCGTCTTCACCTGCCGATTCTCTGCACGATTAGAATGATCCAAGCGGCAGTTACGCCGCTTGATCGTTCTTATAGGCAGCGGGAGGGGACGCCCCCCACACCTCCCGCCGGATAGGATGGGGGGGGACTGAGCGAATCGGCCGGCGCTGGCTGAGAAGGGGGCTGAGCGAGCCGGCCGGCGCTGGCTGGGAAGCATAGAGATGACTGGTGACCAGATGGTCACCAGTCATCTCTGACTGTCGGAGGTCCGGGCGCGACATTATGACGTCACGCCCGGTACCCGGAAGTAAACAAAGCCGCAATCGCGGCTGTCTGCATGAGATCGGTGATTTTTTTTTTTTTTATATTTTTTTTTCTCACACTCTCATGCTTGTAAGCCTGGGGGAGAGATGTGGGGTCTTATTGACCCTACATCTCTCCATAAACAGGACCTGTCACAGTGATTCCTATTACAAGGGATGTTTACATTCCTTGTAATAGGAATAAAAGTGATCAAAAAAAAAAAAGTAAAATTACATTTTTTTTAAACTCCCCTGTCCCCGGTAGCTCGCGCTCAGAAGTGAACACGCATGCAAGTCCCGTCCACATATGTAACAGCCGTTCAATCCCCACATGTGAGGTATCATCACGTGTGCAACAATTTTAGCACTAGACCTTCTCTGTAACTCGAAAATAGTAACCTGTAAAATGTTTTAAAGCGTTGCCTATGGAGGTTTTTAAGTACCGAAGTTTGGCGCCATTTCATGAGTGTGTGCAATTTTAAAGCGTGACATGTTGGGTATCTATTTACTCGGCGTAACATCATCTTTCACATTATGCAAAAAAATTGGGCTAACTTTACTGGTTTTTATTTTTTTAATTCATGAATCCGTTTTTTCCCCAAAAAAAGGTGTTTGAAAAATTATTGCGCAAATACCGTACGAGAAAAAAAGTTGCAATGACCGCCATTTTATTCCCTAGGGTGTCTGCTGAAAAAAAATATGTTTGGGGGTTCTGATTAATTTTCTAGCAAAAAAAATTAGATTTTTACATGAAGGAGAGAAGTGCCAAAAAAAGCCCGGTAGTCAAGTGGTTAAATGATGGCAGGTGTGTAACGACTCCTATTTGACATGTTTATAGGTCACATTAAATGATGGAAAACGTTCTGAAACTATTTTCCTTGGACTCATTTTTTTTTTACATTACAGAAACCTGACATTTTAATAGGTATATGTGGAATTGCACCCCAAAATACATTCTGCTCCTTCTCCTGAGTATGGGGATACCACATGTGTGAACCTTTTGGCAAGCTAGCTTTGTACAGGACCCCGAAAATCAATCACCGCCTTCAGGCTTTCTTAGGGCGAAAATTACTTCAATTTACTTTCTCCCCAACTGTTTTTTAAAGGCCCTGAAATGTCAAAATGGCACAGAGCCCCCAAATTATATAGGTGTGTTTTTTTTTATTTTTATTTTTTTCAGAGACCGTAGGGAATAATTTGCTGAAAAAATATCTTGAATTAAAAAAAAAAAAAAAAAACACAACACCTTTTAAGCTTTTAGCACAATTTTTTTTGTATAATGTGAAAAATATTGTTACGCCGAATAAATAGATACAGAATAGGTTGCGCTTTAAGTATTGTGTTTTGAATTTTTTTATTGTATTAACCACTTGCTTACTGGGCACGCATACCCCCTTCCTGCCCAGGTGAAATGCGACGTGGCTCCCAAACAAAATTGACGTCCTTTTTTCCCCCCACAAATAGAGCTTTCTTTTGGTGGTATTTGATCACCTCTGCGGTTTTTATTTTTTTGCGCTATAAACAAAAATAGAGCGACAATTTTGAAAAACAAAATTTTTTGCTATAATAAATATATCCCCAAATTTTTTTTTTTCTCAGTTTAGTCCGATACGTATTCTTCTACATATTTTTGGTAAAAATAAAAATCGCAATAAGCGTATAGTGATTGGTTTGCGCAAACGTTATAGCGTCTACAAAATAGGGGATAGAATTATGACTTTTTTTTTTTTTTTTACTAGTAATAGTGGCGAGCTGCGTTTTTGTCAGGACTGCGACATTGCGGCGGACACTTTGACACATTTTTGGGACCATTCACATTTATACAGCGAACAATGATATACATATGCACTGATTACTGTATAAATGGGGCAAGGAAGGGGTTAATGTATTCCCTAATTAGTGATTCTTACTGTGGGGGGAGGGGGGTGACTGGAGGAGGTGACTGATGGTTGTCCCTATATACAAGGGACACACCATCAGTCTCCTCTCCCTGACAGGACGTGGAGCTCTGTGTTTACACACAGAGCTCCACGTCCCTGTCTCCGTGACCGCCTATCGCGGGTGCCTGGCGGACATCTCGTCCGCCAGACACACGCATCGACACCAGACGGACGTGGCGTGCGCACCGCTGCTTGCGCGCCCCCCAGTGGCCTCCCGGCAATTAAGAGCCGCATTGTGGTCGTAAAAACACGCTGTGCAGGCAGGAAGAGGTTAAGGAAAGAATTTCTATAAAAAAAAAATACTGAATTGGGGGAAAAAAAAAAGTTAGGAGGTTTTTGGTTTGTTGCTCTCGCTCAAACATTCACGGTGATACCTGACGTGTGGTTTGAACGCAGTTTACATATGTGGGCGCAACATACGTATGCATTCGCTTCTGTGCGTGTATGCATTTACTTCTGCGATGCGCCCGGCCTGCGAAGGTCATGGCCACCTGTAGATGCTTTGGAAGGCGGCGACGTTCCCTCTACTGCCTGTAAAAACAATCAAGCGGCTAAACACCTGATATGATTGTTCCTACAGTCCAGGGAAAAGCTGGCAGAAAAAAAAATCTGAATGATGTCTGTAGCTGCAGGCATCATTCAGATATCTCCACTCAAAGTCCAGAACATCATATGATGGCCTTGGGCTGAAAGTGGTTACATATATATACCACTTGCTTACTGGGCAATTAAACCCCCCCCCCCCCCCCCCCTCCTGCCCAGACCAATTTTTAGCTTTTAGCGCTCTCACTCTGACAATTGCGCGGTCATACAGCATTGTACTCAAATTAAATTTTTATAATTTTTTTTTTTTTCCCCTGCGGTTTTTATTTTTGTTATAAAATTTAGCAATTTTTCTCCTTCATTGATGTACGCTGATGAGGCGGCACTGGTGGGCACCGAGAGGCGAGACTGATATGCACTGACAAGTGGTACTGGTGGTCACTGTGGGCACTGACAGGTGGCATTGGTGTGCGCTAATATATCTGATGTGCCTCTTTTTCACTCATGTTCCCTATGCAGGAGCCGCCTGTCACAGCAAGGAGAATAAAAATCATTGACTGACAGCTGATCACGTGGTAAGGGACCGACCCCTTACTCGGATCTGTGATCATCCGAGTCTCAGTGACTCAGGGATCACAGCATGTGCAAAGGGTCTATTGATGTCCTCCCGGCAATTGAGGTCTGCACTGTAGCCGTCGTTCGGCTATAGCATGGGCCTATAGTGGTTAATAGTAAAAAGGTCAAGTCTGAACATGTAGGCCCTTTACAAAACAATCTAGAGTGGATGACTTTATATACAGAGCTGAAGAAGGTATTTAATTTGCCTTTTCTTTGTCCCCAAAGGAGTATGGGGGGTGGGGGGGGGGCATAAGGTTGGTTTTGACACAAATAATCCACAATGGCTCAAAATTGATATGGTCTAGATATATTTAGACAGAATAAAGATGAATAAAGCACCAGGACCTACATCCACGAATACTAAAAGAATTTAACCGCTTACCACAAAATCACGTACCTGTATGTCCTTCTGCTTCAAGTGGTTGTATCGGGGGTTACGCCTACTGCTACAGGCATCATCCTGGTACCGTTGTTTAGAGCCGATGGCAGCCACTTGATTGTAGTGATTGATTGGAGTGGGTGTCCCTCCCCTCCCGCTGCTGCTCCATCTGGGCTCTCCCGTCCAACTAGGAGGCCCCAGCAACCAGCTGGATGGCAAGAGACTCTATATTCCCCGCCCCCCCCCCCCCCCCCCACAAATAGAGCTTTATTTTGGTGGTATTTGATCACCTCTGTAAATTTTGAAAAAAAAATTTTTTTTTTTGCTATAATATCCCTCAAAAAATATAAAAAAAAGTTTCCTCGGTTTTTAGGCCGATACTTATTCTTCTTCTACTTATTTTTGGTAAAAAAACGCAATTAGCGTTTATTGATCGGTTTGCACAAAAGTTATAGCGTTTACAAAATAGGGGCACGTTTTATGGCATTTTTATAATTTAAATTATTTTTTATTTACTAGTAATGGCGGCGATCAGCTTTTTTTTTTTTTTTTTTTTTTTTGTGACTGCGACATTATGGCAGACACATCGGATGCTTTTGACACATTTTTGGGACCATTGTCATTTTCACAGTGAAAAGTGCTAAAAAAATGCACTGATTACTGTGAAAATGACAATGGCACTAGGGGGTGCTAAGGGGTTAAGTGTACCCTAAGGAAGTGATTCTTACTGTAGGGGGGCATGGCTGTAGGCGTGACATCACTGATCGTCGTTCCCTATAACCGGAACCAGACGATCAGTGACACTGCCACAGAGAAGAACGGGGAAGGTGTGTTTACACTTCTTCAGCTCCTGTGAACCAATCGCAGGACACCGGCAGCGATCGGGTCCCGCCGTCACAGAGCTTCGGGTCTCTAGCGTGCCGGCTCGCTTGGCTCTTAAAGGCGACGTACAGGTACGTGCCTGTGCCCAGCTGTGCCATTCTGCCGACGTATATCCGCGTTAGGCGGTCCTTAACTGGTTAAAGCATGACATATTGGGTATCTATTTACTCAGTGTAACATCTTTAACCACTTAAGGACCAGCCCATGTACATATACGTCCACAATATGGCACGTACAGGCACATGGGCGTATGGGTACGTCCTCCCCTATTAGCGGGTGGGGGGTCCGATCGGGACCCCCCCCGCTACATGCGGAGGTCGGGTCCGCTCGGGGAGCGATCCGGGACCACGGCGCGGCTATTTGTTTATAGCCGCTCCGTCGCGATCGCTCCCCGGAGCTGAAGAACGAGGAGAGCCGTGTGTAAACACGGCTTCCCCGTCCTTCACTATGGCGGCGCATCGATCGCGTCATTCCCTTTATAGGGAAGACACGATCGATGACGTCATTCCTACAGCCACACCCCCAAACAGTTGTAAACACATACACAGTGATCCCTAACTCCTACAGCGCCGCCTGTGGTTAACTCCCAAACTGCAACTGTCATTTTCACAATAAAGAATGCAATTTAAATGCATTTTTTGCTGTGAAAATGACAATGGTCCCAAAAATGTGTCAAAATTGTCCGAAGTGTCCGCCATAATGTCGCAGTCACGAAAAAAATTGCTGATCGCCGCCATTAGTAGTAAAAAAATAAAAAAAAATAAAAATGCAATAAAACTATCCCCTATTTTGTAAACACTATAAATTTTGCGCAAACCAATCGATAAACGCTTATTGCGATTTTTTTTACTAAAAATAGGTAGAAGAATACGTATCGGCCTAAACTGAGGAAAAAAAATGTTTTTATATATGTTTTTGGGGGATATTTATTACAGCAAAAAGTAAAAAATATTGCTTTTTTTTCAAAATTGTTGCTCTATTTTTGTTTATAGCGCAAAAACTAAAAACCGCAGATGTGATCAAATACCACCAAAAGAAAGCTCTATTTGTGGGGAAAAAAGGACGCCAATTTTGTTTGGGAGCCACGTCGCACGACCGCGCAATTGTCTGTTAAAGCGACGCAGTCCCGAACTGTAAAAACCCCTTGGGTCTTTAGGCTGCATATTGGTCCGGGGCTTAAGTGGTTAACATTATACAAATTTGTGTTAATTTTCATGAATAAAAAAAAAAAAAACAGTAAAGTGCATTTCCAGAAAAGTTTGCAAGACCGCTGCCTAAATATAGTGTGCCCTAAAATATTGCAATAATCACCATTTTATTCTCTAGGGTCTCTGCTAAAAAAAAATATATGTATATACTTGGATTGTGGAAAAGTGTTTGTCACAGTTCCCCACACACACGGCTAATATGCAAGGTAAAGTCTACAAGCTTGGAAAGATCGGAGTGCTGGGACCTTTGCTTTGTTAATAGGTTTATAAATGACATTGGGTCTGGGATTAAAAGTACAATTTCGGTCTTTGCAGATGACGCCAAGCTATGCAGTGGAATAACATCCTTCCATGATGTCTCCCAACTTACAAGCCGACCTCAATGCTCTGTTTTTAATTGGGCAATTCTGTGGCAGATGTGGTTTAATGTTGATAAATTTTTAATATGAACTTGGAGGCTGAGTATGCATGCATCATACATACTAGGGGGAGTACAACTGGGGGAAATCAATGGTGGAGAAGGATCTGAGTGTTTTGGTAGATCATAAGCTTAATAACATGCAATGCCAAGCTGCGGTTTCAAGTGAGCAAAGTCCTTTCTTGTTTTAAGAGGTATGGACATCGGAGAAAGGATAATTTTGCCCCTGTGCAAGTCATTAGTAAGACCTTTTCTGGAATATGCAGTTTGTTTTGGGCCCCATTTCACAAAAAATACAGGAAGAAGTTCTGGACAGTGTGGCTGTCCAGAACTTCTTCCCGTTTTATTGCTACATGCAGAGTCAGTGACACAATCAGTCAGTCAGTTAGTCAGTCAGTGTCAGCGGTGGAGTAGGGCGCTTCGGACCCTCCGCTTACGAGCCTGCTCTCACCCAGACCTGGCAGTCAGAGGCTAGGCAGACGCCAGGCAGACTCTCCAAGAAACAGCTCCCTGGAACCAGGAACCAGCACCTCTCTCTCCCCGAGGACTCCTCTTTTCTTCCGCAGGTAAGACCCTGCCTCTCAGGGCCTGACATCCTGGGGAACTACTGACGGCCGTCCTTATCAGGGCAGCCGTCTTACAGACCCCACACTGCGGCTCTCTGCACTATCTTTTCGCCGGCATCATCGCCCGCACGGCCACCCGCGTTTGTGGTGGTCCCAAGTCACCCCCCCTGGGTGTATTTTTCGGCATTTTTTGGCGCTCCTTCACCCCCGCGCCAGCCTGCTCCTTTTCGCGGCCGCCGCACCTTAGGAAAGTCCGCGGCTTCAGCCGCGGCCTACCGGCGCGCCGTTCGTTTCTCCCTGCACTAACTTCCAAAAGCACAGATCGCTCTGGATTTCCACCCCCAGATGTCCCCTGTTCAGCAACCTCATCGGTAAATTATTGCTTTTACCAAGCTGACAGCCCCCCCCCTAGCCTGGGTCCTGTGCTTTGCCTGGCGGCCATTTTTTGGTACACTCCAGCAGCAGTGACACCCAGCATCCCCCCCCCCCTTTTCCCCTCCATAGCCGTCAGTCTTTTGATCCAGGGTTTTGATCCGATCGCCTTTTGGGATCAGGAAGGAATTTTTTTCCCTGCCGCAGCACATTGGCCAGCTTGCCCAGGGTTTTTTTGCCTTCCTCTGGACCAAAAACTTAACTCCCCTTGAGCAAGGATTCTGCGAATCCTCTCTCACCCAATACCTGCACTCCCGCCCACGGTGACTGGCAACAATGGTTAAGTTGCGATACTCTGCAGAAACCATTTGGGGTCTGAGACAATTCGCAACTATATTACCTGCCGTCACCACAATAGCCTTAAAATCAGATCAACTTTTGAGACTCGATCATCGATCGATCATCAAAAATTTCAATAGTTCAACACAGCTCAAGCACATATCATGTGCTTTGCTTAACACTAGATCGGCAGTTAAACACCGATCAGAAATCCATGATTTCTTACTACAAAACGATCTAGACTGCCTCTTTATTACAGAAAGTTGGCTGTCGGACGATTGCAACACCATTCTCGGAGAACTGGTACCAGCAAACTACCGCATCTTAACGGAAAATAGAATAGGGCAAAGAGGAGGAGGCCTGGCGGTGATTCATAAGTCTCATATTGCAATCACCAAACCGGTCCTGCAAAATCCTCTACCTTTTATGGAAACCCTTACGCTTCAAATTCAAGCTCACTCTCAGGAGACCGTTCACATTCTCCTCTGCTATAGGCCCCCTGGGCCCAAATCGCAGTTGCTTCCAGCATTAACTGAGTTCTTATCCACTTACGCCCTTAACAGCAATCATCTTTTGCTGCTCGGGGATTTCAATCTGTGGGCCAACTCCTCACAGGATCCCATCGCGGAGGCCTGCATCGACCACCTGGAAGGGATAGGACTTCAGCAACTCATATGCGGACCCACGCATGCTTCAGGTCACACACTCGACCTAATTTTCAGTCAAAATCTGAAAATAAACATTGTGGGAAATGAACCTTTGCCATGGACAGACCACCATGCAATAAGCTTCATAATTCACAGAATTCCACTAGCTATGAAGGTTCCCAAGCCGGTTACAATACACTGGGCTAGATCTCAGAAAAGGCTCCACTCGGAACTTTTCAGATCCACCCTGGTAAACCGAATTGAGGGTATTCCTCCTCAGCTAGCAGCCTCAGATACACTGGATGCCATAAATACAGCTCTGCTACAGTCAGCCGACTTAGCAGCACCAAAGCGCAAAGTCCGCGGCCGGGCAAAAAAGTCCAGCTGGTTCAATAACCAGCTGTCACTACTGAAGCAAGAGCGCAGAAGGGCGGAAGCCGCCTGGAAAAGAAGTCCTTCAGATGACCGCCTCAACTTCTACAAAGCAGTAACAACACGATATCACAAGGAAATTTTTTTTTTTTTTATCAATAACAGTTTTATTCAGAAGTTTTCAATACACGTATACATGCAAGACCATACACGAAAGCAACATCTAGCGAGGTGGTCAGTTACATATATGACATTCTGCATAGCTCTATCTGATCAGTTATGTGTCCTCTTCACAAAGTAACGAGTAGTTCGTACTGAGCCTTAGCTACATAAACCGGTTAAGTGCAAGGTGCGAGATAATCATTTCAGTGCAACATTGTACTAGTGAACAATCTTGAATCATCCGTGGGTTCACGGGAATAGAGAAGAAGAAGAGAAGATAAGAAACAGAAGAGGGGAAATGGAAAAAGAGGGGACGGGGGGGGAATGGGGTGGGAAATTACCTGTGTGGTTCAGCTACCTGATCTGGGCTCCTCCTCCCGGCGGTGCCAAAGCCCCCAAACCTCATCATGGGCTTCCAGCCTGTCTAGCATTCTGGCCGTCATCCTCTCCATTAGTTCCACATCTTTTATCCTAGCGTACAGGGCCTCAGGGGGGGGTGGGGCGGAGCGCTTCCAGTGTAAAGCCACCAGACATCTCGCTGCTGTGAGGACATGTCTGGTCAGTTTCTTGTAGGGTGCAGGGATTTTCGGTGGGGGCAAACCTAATAAGTAAACTTTCGGGGTCAGGGGGAGCGTCCTGTCTAGAAGTCGGTCCAGTAATTGCTGTACCGAGGTCCAGAAGGGGACTATCAATGGGCAGCTCCAGTAGATATGGATAAGCGTTCCCCTGTCCTGCTGACAGCGCCAGCAGCGGTCCGAAGTGGTCGGGTAAATGGCGTGGAGAACATCAGGTGTCATGTACCAGAAGTAAAGGATTTTATATATGTTCTCCTTGTATAAAGTACAGATCGAAGTTTTTGCCGCTTGAGACCAGATCGCCCGCCAGTGTTCCACAGAGATCTCCTCGCCTAGGGCCTTTTCCCACCTAAGCATATATGCATGTTTGCCTGCCGTTTCCACGGGCCTAGAGTTCAATATTTTATATATGTTAGAGATCAGGCCCCTCTGTGCTGTACCCGCCAATATCAGCCTTTCAAAAGCCGTCGGGGGGGAAAACTGCAGGTTTGGAGCGATAGTCAGAGCATAGTGGCGTATCTGGAGATATCCATAGAACTCCTGGCGCGGCAAATCATGCTTGGCCTGTATGTCCGCGAATGTGCGCATTTTGCGAGTCAGGGGATCCACTAGGTTCCCAAAGTGGAAGAGGTTCCTCGTCGTCCATGGAGTGGACATCCTGTGAGTGAGGCTATCTGGGATTTTGGGGTTGCCGGCGAAAGAGGTCAGGAGGGAGCTGTCGGAGGTTAGCTTATGCTGGCGTATCAATTTGCGCCACGTGCGTCTGAGCTGGGCCATAGGACCTAACAGGCGACCGGGGTCAACCTCCACATCCGCACTCCACAATAAATTGTTTGGGTGCACCGGGGCCAGCCACAGCTTTTCTATTTGTGTCCATTTGTTGTACGATCGTAACGTGAACCAGGAGGTTACTGCTCTCAACTGGGTCGCCTGATAGTACTTAACTAGATCAGGGTATGCCAGACCCCCCTCCGACCTCGCCGCTAGCAACACCGACCGGGGGATTCTATGACGCTTGTAATTCCACGTAAACTGGAGCAGATCGGTCTGAAGTTTTCTCAAATGGGCGTAGGGCACTGGGATGGGCAGGGTTTGAAATAAGTAGAGTATTTTTGGGAGAATCGTCATCTTTACTGCCGCTACTCTCCCCAGTAGGGAGATGTGGTGTTTTCTCCATTGTTGTAAAAGGGTCCTAATGCTGCGGAACAGAGGGGGAAAGTTCTGCTGGTAAATGGTGGCGTAGGTGGGGGTGATGTGGATCCCCAGATACTTCAGTGAGGAGGTTTTCCAGCTATACGGGAAATTGGATCTTAGGTGGGCCACTTCCCCGTCAGGGATGTTGATCGGGAGCGCTTCCGATTTGGACGCATTTATTTTGTAGCCTGAGAGCGCTCCAAAACGATCAAGCTCCGCATGCAGGTTTGGGAGGGAAATCCTAGGCTGGGTGAGTGTGAGGATGATGTCGTCTGCAAATAATGATATTTTGAACTCTTGGTCTCTAACTAAGATCCCTCTAATATCTGGGTTCTGACGGATGGTTGCGGCCAGGGGTTCTACGCAGAGTGCGAACAGCAGGGGAGACAGAGGACACCCCTGCCTGGTGCCGTTGGTTACCGAAAACGCGGTGGAGAGGGCAAAGGGGGTCTTGACTTGGGAGGATGGGTCGGAGTACAGGTGTTGGATAGCCCGCAGGAATGGTCCCTCAAATCCCACATGTCGCAGCGTAGCAAACAGAAAGGGCCATCCCAAGCGGTCAAAGGCCTTCTCGGCGTCCAGGCCCAATAATATGGACCTCTGACCCTCTCTATTTGCCACCTCCACCAGGTCAATTATTTTCCTGGTGTTGTCCCCAGCTTGTCGTAACGGGACAAATCCCACCTGGTCCTTGTGTATAAGGGAGGGGAGAACCGAGTTCAGTCGGATGGATAATAATTTAGTGAAGATCTTCAAGTCTGAATTTAGAAGGGCGATAGGCCTGTAGTTGGCACAGAGGGAGGGGTCCTTATCCGGTTTTGGAATCACCGTGATGAAGGATCATTGCATGTCCCTGGGGACAGCAGTGTCCCTGAGAAATGCATTGAACAGTTTACACATGCGGGGTACAAGGAAATTTTTAAAGCCAAAAAACTTTACTTTTCCATGATGATTAACAGCGCAATGAATCGCCCACGCGAACTCTTCAGGATGGTCACCCAGACCATGAATCCGGGATGTCTTGAAGTCCCCACTTCAGACTCCCAAGAGTTCTGCAATGAACTATCGGATTTCTTCATCAACAAAATTGAAAAAATTCGGGTAAGTATTCGGCAAAACAATACTCCACTCAGTCCCCTCTTCAATCAAAACATCGACAGAAAGCCTCTACAATCAACTAAGTTCACTTTGGAACCCATCTCCATCGATACCACCAAAAAATTCATTGGTGCGCTGCGGAACAGCACTGCACCCAACGACATCATCCCCACCAAGCTACTGAAGGAATGTGCCGACATCCTGGCGCCTCCAATCACACAGCTTATAAATCAGTCATTCAAGGAAGGCATAGTGCCTTCCCTGCTGAAAGAGGGCACAATCCTGCCGATCTTGAAAAAACCTAATTTGGATCCTATGGACCCAACTCACCGCCGTCCCATTACAGGTCTAAATGCTCTGTCCAAGATAATGGAGAAAGTGGTGGTAAATCAGCTGCAACAGCATCTGGATACCCACAACCTACTTGATCCATTTCAGTCCGGGTTCCGTCCCGGACACGGGACAGAAACGGCCTTACTGAAAATATGGGACGATGCGCTCGAGGCCGCAGACGAAGGAGAATCGTGTCTCCTGGTTCTGCTGGACCTAAGCGCAGCCTTCGACACAGTAGACCATAAATTGCTACTGAGACGACTCACAGAAGTCGCCGGAGTCACAGAAGACGCTTTACCATGGTTCTCCTCTTTTCTCGGAAACCGATCACAAACAGTGAAACTGGGATCTTTCACGTCAGAAAAACGCACGGTGCCTTGCGGGGTCCCCCAAGGATCCCCCCTATCACCGGTGCTGTTTAATATCTATCTTCGTCCTCTCTTTGATATTATCAGTAGCCAAGAACTACTTTATCACTCTTATGCAGACGACACGCAATTGTATTTTCGCATCTGCCACAAAAAGGATCATCATCTCAGATTAGAGAAATGTCTCTCTTCAATAGAAAACTGGATGACTAAGAGTTATCTCAAACTCAATAGTGCTAAAACAGAACTGTTCATCTTCGATGCCAGTCGGAAGAGACTACCAGTAACAAACTGGACACCATCGCCCATTCTGGGACAAATCATCGCCCCTAGCTCCAAAGTCAAAAGTTTAGGAGTCACGTTTGACACCTTCATGACTATGGACGCACAAATAGGGTCAGTAGTCAGCGGGGCCCACCATTTGATGCGCCTACTTCGCAGACTCATTCCATTCATCCCCAAAGAAGACGTAGCAGTCGTGGTGGGAACAATCGTGAATTCCAGACTGGACTATGCAAATGCCCTTTACCTCGGGCTCCCCAAGTACCAAATCGCTCGTCTTCAAGTCGTACAGAATACGGCCGCTAGACTTGTGACTGGGAAAAAATCTTGGGAATCAATCTCACCTTCACTGAGATCCCTTCACTGGTTGCCAGTGAAAGACAGAATTGCATTCAAAGCACTCTGCCTGACACATAAGTGCATCCATGGGAAGGCTCCTAGATACCTATGCGACAAGATCAAACCGCACAATTGCAACCGCATTCTGCGTTCCACCGACCAAAAATTGGTCATGGTTCCTAAAACCAAATACAAATCTAAAGGAGAAAGAAGGTTTGCTTTCCAGGGCCCCAGGCTTTGGAATGCTTTACCAACCAGCATTCGGTTGGAGCAAAACCACCTGTCGTTCAGAAGGCAGGTCAAGACCCTGCTTTTCTGATGGCATGAGACACAAACAACCAGCGCCCAGAGGCGATTCAGTTCGCATGTGCCGCGCTATATAAATTTTTCATTCATTCATTCATTCATTCATGCATTGCCAGCACCTGGGCTTCTAAACTGGAGGAGAGGTTTTCACCTTTGTTTGACCCACCTAGAGCGGTGATATCCCCTTCCCTATCACAAAACTACCAAACCAAACCAAAGCAACCAAACTAAGAGGTATTGAGGAGCTGAAGCAGAGGGGTGTGAGGTACCAGGGTAGAGTTTTTTTTGTCAGCCTTGCCGGTACTAGGTACCATCAAGACAGAACCTTTTTTTTTTTTTTTTTTTTTTTACCTTTTTTTTTTTTTTAATTCACTTTCACTAGGAAGGTATTGAGTATGCCTTAATGCACCATTTTCGACCACTGTACCCACTTTCTTTCTTTCTTACTTTCTTTCCTTCCTTCCCTCCTTCCTCTCTACCTGCTGGGTTGCACAAATAAAAAATAAAAAACATACAAGGTTAGTTCAGATCTTCCCTGTTGAGCTGTGTGCCTGACCCCCCCCCCCCTCCCCTCCAGAACACTCCAATCAGCGCTCTTTGCCATTGGCTGAGAGCGCTGATCAGGAGTCAGTCGGCTGCTATTTTAGCATGCACGTCCGACAGATACCTGCCTAACGGCTAGCTTCTGTTGGAAGGGCCGACATACACACAGGCAGAATGTTGGCATTTTTTTTTTTTTTTTAACCAGCAAATGTCTCCAGACATTCTACCCATGTCTATAGGGTTTTAGAGTCTGTAGAAAGTGAGTAATTTTGAGACAAGCAGGTGGTTTCTAATCTGTAACGTTTCTAAAAAATAAATAGGCAGGCTGTCTGATCTATAAAGTGCGTTATCCTGTAGAGACCTGTAATGATCCAAGCCGACCCCAATGCTCTAATTGTCTAAGTGGCAAGGTTTGATGTTGATAAATGTGAAGTTATGCAATTGGGGGGGGGGGGGGGGGCTAAGAATATGCATGCATCATACACAGCGAAAAGTGCTATAAAAATCCACTGATAACTGTGAAAATGGCAGTGAAGGGGTTATCCACTAGGGGGCGCTAATGGGTTAAGTGTGCCCTAAGGGAGTGATTCTTACTGTAAGGGGGCGAGGCTGTAGGCCTGACGTCACTGATTGTCGTTCCCTATATCAGGGAACAGACGATCAGTGTCACTGCCACACAGAAGAACGGGGAAGGTGTGTTTACACACACCTCTCCCCGTTCTTCAGCTCCTGTGACCGATCGCGGGACACCGGCGTTGATTGGGTCCCACGGATGCAATCACGGAGCTTCGGGTCGCGTGCGTGCGCAGGCGAGACCCACAGCTGGGCTCTTAAAGGCGACGTACCTGTGCCCAGCCGTGCCATTCTGCCAACGTATATCGGTGTTAGGCGATCCTTACGTGGTTAAGAGAGGTATTGACTCCAGAGAGAGATCGTTTTGCCCCTGTACAAATCATTAAGAAGACCTCATCTGGAATATGCAGTTCAGTTTTGTGTATTAGTTCTCAAAAAGGATATCGGAACTGGAGAAAGTGCAGAGAAGGGCAACTAACTATAAGGTTGGAGGAACTAAATCTAATCCCTCTTGAGAAGAGGAGATTAAGGGGGGATATGATCAACATGTACAGTTGTGCTCATAAGTTTATATACCCTGGCAGAATTTATGAATTCTTGGCCATTTTTTCAGAGCATATGAATGACGCAAAAACTTTTCTTTCACTCATTGTTGGTGTTAGGCTGAAGCCATTTATTAGTCAACCATGTTTGCTCTTTTTAAATCATAATCACCACAGAAATTACCCGTGTTTACATAGCCCAGTGCTTAATGCCGTGTATTGCCCCCTTTAACGTCAATGACCGCTTGAAGTTTTTTGTGGTATTTGTGGATGAGGCTTTTTATCTTCTTGGATGGTAAAGCTGCCCATTCCTCTTGGCAAAAATCCTCCAGTTCCTGTAAATTCTTGGGCTGTCTTGCATGAACTGCACGCTTAAGATCTCCCCAGAGTGGCTTAATGATATTGAGGTCAGGAGACTAAGATGGCCACTCCAGAACCATTATTTTATTCTGCTGTAGCCAATAACAGGTCGACTTGGCCTTGTGTTTTTTTGGATCTTTATAATTGGAATGTCCAAGTACGTCTCATGTGCAGCCTACTGGCTGATGAATGCAAATGTTCGTCCAATATTTTTTGATAACTTACTGCATTCATCTTGCCATCAATTTTGACCAAATTTCCTGTGTCGGTGTGTAGCTCCCACATCCCCCAAAACATCAGCGATCCACCTCTGTGTTTCACAGCAGAAATGGTGTACTTTTTCATCATAGGCCTTGTTGACTCTTCTCCAAATGAGCCGTTTATGGTTGTGGCCAAAAAGCCAATTTTACTCCTGGAGACTCCAGCACCAGCCACTTGAAAGTAAGAGAAACCCTGTGGTGGTGTTCCCTTACCCTGTCCAGAAAACTCCACGGGTGTTTGTCCCGCTTGGTTGTGGTGTGTTGCATATGGAACCCTGGTGGTGGTTGGTCCTGGGAAGGTGGTCCTCTGTGTCTAGTGTTGGTGGGCATTTATGACTGCTCTCTTTTGGGTTTTGAGCAAGGCCATGGATAAAGTCAAGTCGCCCAGCAGGGCCAAGATAGGGTTATCTTGGACCAAGGCACTCTGTAAGGAGTGCATTGAGGGGTTAGTAAGGGAGCAGTCAGCAAGACAATGTTACGGACCTAATGGCGTCCGGCAAGGAGCCTTTGAGCACCTTCCAGTCTTTTAAGACACTCTTCACTAGCTTCCAGATGCCGCAGCCCCAGATTAATCCTCCACCAGAGCAGCAGAACATTGCACCTAGCTTAACAGATGCTCCCACCGTGAGCGGAGAGAGGCCAGGGGGCTCCAGAGAGGAAATTGAGGAAGAGCCAAACGGCGACTTCAGATGAGGGGGTGAATGGGAAATCCACAAGAACCTCTCGCTTCAAGCTTTCTCTAGAGGAAGTGGAGGAGCTCTTAGGAGCTATTCATACCTCTCTAGGAATCCAGGAGGAAAACAGGAAGTTGTCGCTCCACGACCAGATGTGTAAGGGCCTGGGGGAGCACAAAGAGTGTTTCTGGTCCACGACGGCTTGGTCAATGCAATCCAGAGGGAGTGGCAAGACCCCGAACGCAAACCTTACTTTTCAAGGGCTCTGAAACGCAGGTTTCCTTTTGCGGAAGAGGAGGCGCTAGTCGGGAATAAATCTAAGCTAGATGCAGCCTTTTCCTCAGGCCCGCCATGGCAGCCACAGTGGTGGTCCGCAACATGGAATATTGTCCGACACAGATTAGGCCGCACATTGAAGTGGGAATGCCAAAAGAAACGGTCCTGTCTTCTTTTTCCATGCTTCTTTAAAGGGGTGTCATGCATTGCGGATGCCTCGGCTGAATCGTGAGCATGTCCGCAAGATCTGCATCCCTGTCCAATTAAGCAAGGAGGGGCTTATGGCTTAAGACGTGGCATGGAAATAGCGCGTCCAAAGTCAAGCTTTGCGGGACTCCTCTCACGGGGGATTTTTTGTTTGGGCCAGGTTTGGAAGGCTGTCTTGGATCAGATGAGCATGAAGAAAAAGGCCTTTGTCAATAAAAGGAAATATGGAGAGCATACCAAGTCTTGCCCTCAGAGGAAGTTTAAAGCCCCAAAAAACTGAATGGCAGAAGAAAGTTTGGGGGCAGAAGGGCGTGGGGGCTTTTTTTTTTTTTGTAACACCCCTCCTGAACAGCCAAAAAATACCCAATGACATAACCATGTTGGGGGGAAGATTGGGGGGGCCTTCCTCCCACAGTGGAAGATGATCACCTCCAATCCGTTTGTGTTAGGGATCATAAGAAGAGGATACCGGCTGGAGTTTTCAAAACCTTCCCCGCTCAGACTCCTTATCACCAAGCTGCAGAAAAGTCAGCAACTATTCTTTTTCACTCCTGCGGGAGGAGTCCCAACAGGAGAGACCGGCAGAGGCTTCTATTCCCACATCTTTGTAGTTTGCAAGCCTTCTGGAAAGTTCAGGCTTATCCTGAACCTGAAGCCTCTGAATGTCTGTCACCTACAGGAGGTTTCCGAATGGACTCGGTCTACTCGGTGAAGGCACTTCTTCCCCCAAAGTGCTTCATGGCATCAATAGATTTGAAAGATGCCTATCTGCACATTCCCGTCGCGGAGGGCTACCAGAAGCTCCTTAGATTGGCGGTAAAAACGACATTCCATCTACAGTTCAGGGCCCTTGCCTTTAGTCTATTCCGTCCCCGTCCCCCCATCTTCACCAAAGTCATGGTGGAGGTCCTGGCTTTTCTGCGGCTCAGAGGCATCTTGGTAATCGCATAATTGGACAATCTACTCCTGTTTGCCTCTTCCCTAGAGCAGTTGTCCCAGCATCTACAGGTGGAAAGAGGCATCTTAGAAAGCTTTGGGTGGCTCTTGAACCTGGAAAAATCCAGCTTGGATCTGTCCCAAAGGGTCACCTTCTTGGGCTACGTATTGGATTCAACGAAGCAGAAGGTGGACAGGGCAATGTTGTCCAGGGCAGCCATTGGGTTTCAATAAGAAAAGCCATGTCAGCTTTGGGCTTACTGACATCCACGCACCCGGCAGTACAGTGGGCAGGGCTGTATTTTCGCTCTTTGCAACTGGTCATCCTGAGGGTTTGGGACCACAGTCAGGGGTCCCTGGACTCCTGATATTTGTGCTGGGCCGCGTCAAGGGGTCCCTTTGGTGGCGGAGAAAGGTGGCCTGGAGTGGGTCCTACCGGTCTCCAGGATTGTCACGACCAATGCGAGTGGCACAGGTTGGGGGGGGCGCACCTAGATTCTCACCCAGGTACCTTGTACCATCTGGGAGAGGACGCAAAGAAGTCCTCGAACTGGAGGGATCTGCCTTGAGCGTTTTCCTGGGAAAAACACTAACCGATCCATGGATAACCGAGCTTTTTTTTTTAAAGCCTTAGGCCCCATTCACACCTAGGCGTTTTTACGCCTGAAGCGCACTGCTCACAAACGCCAGAGGGGAGAATTAACATTATTCCCTATGGTGACTGTTCACACCTGAACGCCTGTCGCGCGAAGCTCAAACAAGTCCCGGACCTTTTTGTCGTGCGGTTTGGGCGTATTTGAGCGTTCTTTTCCCCCATAGAAAGTAATGGGAAACGCGCGAATTGAGCGTATCGCGCGACAACGGGCGTTTGCTACGGGCGTTTCGTCGCTTTAATAAATAGAACTTGTCGCCCATGCAGAAGATTAAAAAAATCTACCAACATAGCAACAAGTGATGAAAAGATGATCATTTTTCCTATTGGCTAAAATAAAAAACGCCGAAGTACAAAAACGTCGCACGACGCTGTATGCAAACGCGCAAATACGCGCGACAAAACGCCAGAAAAAACGCCCAAAAAACGACCGAACGACCGACGCTCAGGTGTGAATGCAGCCTTAGGCAGATGGAGACCTTCCTCTGGAACAACTGTGGATAAAGGAAGCGTCTGCGTGTGTGTGTGTGTGTGTGTGTGTGTGTGTGTGTGTGTGTTTTGTGTGTTCTTTTTCTTTTTTTTTTTTTTTTCTTTTCCTTCAACCTGACTATAACCATGATCCACCATGTACATTTCTGGAGAGTCTTCCCTAGGGGAAATGAGGATTAAAAGGGGATCCACAGGGGAATGAGGAGATTTCCAAGGATACAGTTTGCATAACGTGTCACTAGCTTGGGCCTCCAACTGAACCCAGTCAGGTTGATATGCCTCAGAAAAAATTGATAAAGCTGGTTCCCTTGAGCGGTTCTGTAATATCGCGGACAATGGGGAACTCCAAGTCCGCCTCGCCACTTAGTATGCAAAGTGTTCTGAGTCACCCTGCACCCACCGGTATTCTAGATGAATTTATAGGTCAATGTTTGCAGTTTTCTGAAGAATGCGAATGGTACTGGGGTTGGCAGAGACAGAAAATAATATAGGATTCGAAAAAGAACCGTCCTACTTATAGCTGCTATTCTACCCATCCAGGAAAGGGCATGGGACTGGCAGTTCTTAAAGCGGTTGTATACCCACAATAATTTTTTTTTTTTTTTTTTACACCTGCAAGGCAAAAGGCATAATGAGCTAGTATACACCACATACCCCCCCCCCCCCCACAAATAGAGCTTTATTTTGGTGGGTACTGTATTTGATCACCTCTGCCGTGTGTTTTTTTTTTTTTTTTTTTTTAATGACCAGCATTTTGTATTTTGCAAACAGGTTATTTTTGTCCTTCATTGATGTACGCTGATGGGCCTACACTGATGGGCTGCACTGGTGGGTATTGATGGGTGGCATATTTTTGCCGGGATTGGCTCCTTACTCAGATCTGTGATCACCTTGGTCTCAGTGATCACAGCGCATGCCCTGCAGGGGGCACGCGGCGAGTGAGGAAAGGGCCATTATATGGAATCAAATGCTTTGGCCACATCTAAGGACTTGGGGAAGTATTCTCCTAGTTGTACAATGAGCTGCGTCCATCGCATATTAATAGACATGTACTTTCCAGGCATAAAGCTGGTTTGATCTGGGTCAATAATACGAAGTATCACAGAATTAAATCCATTTAGCCAATATTTTAGTAAGGATTTTATAGTCTATATTGAGCAAAGAAATGTGGCGATAAGAGGCACAATCATTGGGATCTTTATCAGGTTTAGTTATCAGAATTACCGTGTCTGAATACATAGATGTCAACAGTCTATCCTCCTGAAATGCCTTTTGTCACAATAGGTGCTATAATGTAATATTGGTGTAACTTTAAATGATAGAGACAGGATATCAACCAAAAATCCAGAAAAAAAACACATGATACAAATGTTCTAAATTTGAGTTGCAGTTTAGTGGGTAAAATAAGTATTTGATCCCCCAACAATAATTCTGGCCCCCACAGACTGGCTGCAGTATGTGCTCATCTGGTGCACACATTTTAGTCCTGTCACTTTAAGAAGGTGCTCCAAACTATGTGCATTAAAGCTACCTGTCCACAGAATCTTTCTTCCATTCAAACCTTGCCATCTCTTTGGGAAAAAAAAAGAATTCCAAAAAACAAAAAAACCCTTGCCATCAAGAGCTGTCAAGATTGTAGACCTGCACAAGGCTGGAATGGGCTACAAGACCATCAGCAAGAAGCTTAGTGAGAGACAACTGTTGGAGCAATTATTCGCAAATGGAAGAAAGATTTAGAGAAAATCTGTAAATAAGAGTGACCTAAATCCCCCCTGAGATGTGTGCAAACCTGGTAACCAACTACAGGAAACGTCTTACCTCTGTGCTTGCCAACAAGGGTTTCTCCACCAAGTACTAAGCTTGTTTTGATTGGGGTTTAAATGCTTTACTCACTAAACTTTAACTCAATATTTATGACATTTCGTGTTTTTTCTGGATTGGTTGGTTTCTATTCTGTAGAGAAGAGGGAGGTGTGGGTATGGCGCTGTTCTGGTATATTTTAAAAAGAGAAAGTGTCTTGTGCCAACGATGTGCAAAGAAATCCAAAACTAAAGACACAAAATGATGACCCCCAGCCGGGTGTTTACTGTAGAGGTTATGTCCCTAATTCAGTGCGGAGTGTGGCTTTCTAAACTCATGTAGATGACAGGTGCATGTGAAAGGTGCCAGGAGTTTACTATTGTTACACCCTCGGCCGGGTGTCAGATGGGTTAATAAAGTGCTATGCTAAGTTATAAGGTGCTGACGCTACAATAAAATGTGGATACTGATTATACCATTGATATACATCAATTCACATTTAGGTGGATGTGCATAAATCAAGTTCATATAAAGTTTGTGGGATAAAATGGTGAAATACAATCCTTTTAAAATAAGTCCTTGATAAAAATGAAGTAAAAATAATAAAGGTGATAAAGTGATTTGTGCTTAAAAACTTCAAGGTTGATGAGTGAACATTTCCGATCTTGCTTTGTGCGTGACAATCCGTGCTCTTTACAAAGTTGCACTCGCCAGAAACTTCTTAGGCCCCATGCACACGAGGCGCTGCTAAACTCGAGTTCAGAGGCATTTGGGCATTTTTTTCAACTGCCCCTGAACACATTTAATGTTATCCTATGTGTCCATGCACACAATCACGTTTTTTGGCGTTTCAAAGCAGTTGGGTTTAGGGCCGTTTTTCCAAACCCAAAATTTTGGGTTCAGAAGCTTTCAGCTTTTGCGTTTTAGACGCAAATCGCGGCAAATCGCGGTACCGGCGTTTTGCCGCGATTTCGTTTATAGGCGTTTTTAAAGGTGACCTATTTTTTTACATTGGAAATCTCAAAAATTATGGCAAATGATGAAAAACCATAAAAAAAAATAAAAAATGTAATTGCTTGCATTGCATTGTGGACAATCCACAACTTGTGGCAGGTGACGTGGCCAGTGGACAATCCACAACTTGTGGCAGGTGACGTGGCCAGGTGACGTGGCAGGTGATGTGGCCAGGTGACGTGGCAGGTGACGTAGCCAGGTGACATGGTAAGTGGACAATCCACAACTTGTGGCAGGTAACGTGGCCAGGTGACATGGTAGGTGACGTGGCCAGGTGACGTGGCCAGTGGACAATCCACAACTTGTGGCAGGTGACGTGGCCAGGTGACGTGGCAGGTGACGTGGCCAGGTGACATGGCAGGTGACGTGGCCAGGTGACGTGGCCAGTGGACAATCCACAACTTGTGGCAGGTGACGTGGCCAGGTGACGTGGCAGGTGACGTGGCCAGGTGACATGGCAGGTGACGTGGCCAGTGGACAATCCACAACTTGTGGCAGGTGACGTGGCCAGTTGACGTGGCAGGTGACGTGGCCAGTGGACAATCCACAACTTGTGGCAGGTGACGTGGCCAGGTGATGTGGCAGGTGACGTGGCCAGGTGACATGGCAAGTGGACAATCCACAACTTGCGGCAGGTGACGTGGCCAGGTGACGTGGCCAGTGGACAATCCACAACTTGTGGCAGGTGGGGTGGCCAGGTGACATGGCAGATGACATGGCAAGTGGACAATACACAACTTGAGGCAGGTGACGTGGCCAGGTGATGTGGCAGGTGACGTGGCCAGGTGACGTGGCCAGTGGACAATCCACAACTTGTGGCAGGTGACGTGGCCAGGTGATGTGGCAGGTGACGTGGCCAGGTGACATGGCAGGTGACGTGGCCAGGTGATGTGGCCAGTGGACAATCCACAACTTGTGGCAGGTGACGTGGCCAGGTGACGTGGCCAGGTGACGTGGCCAGGTGACGTGGCCAGTGGACAATCCACAACTTGTGGCAGGTGACATGGCCAGGTGACATGGCAGGTGACGTGGCCAGGTGACGTGGCCAGTGGACAATCCACAACTTGTGGCAGGTGACGTGGCCAGTTGACGTGGCAGGTGACGTGGCCAGTGGACAATCCACAACTTGTGGCAGGTGACGTGGCCAGGTGATGTGGCAGGTGACGTGGCCAGGTGACGTGGCAAGTGGACAATCCACAACTTGCGGCAGGTGGGGTGGCCAGGTGACATGGCAGATGACGTGGCAAGTGGACAATACACAACTTGAGGCAGGTGATGTGGCAGGTGATGTGGCAGGTGACGTGGCCAGGTGACGTGGCCAGTGGACAATCCACAACTTGTGGCAGGTGACGTGGCCAGTTGACGTGGCAGGTGGCGTGGCCAGTGGACAATCCACAACTTGTAGCAGGTGACGTGGCCAGGTGACGTGGCCAGGTGACGTGGCCAGGTGACGTGGCCAGGTGACGTGGCCAGGTGACGTGGCCAGGTGACGTGGCCAGGTGACGTGGCAGGTGACATAGCCAGGTGACATGGCCAGTGGACAATCCACAGCTTGTGGCAGGTGGCGTGGCCAGGTGACGTGGCAAGTGGACAATTCACAACTTGGCAGGTGACGTGGCCAGTTGATGTGGCAGGTGACGTGGCCAGTGGACAATCCACAACTTGTGGCAGGTGACGTGGCCAGGTGACGTGGCCAGGTGACGTGGCCAGGTGACGTGGCCAGGTGACATAGCCAGGTGACATGGCCAGTGGACAATCCACAGCTTGTGGCAGGTGGCGTGGCCAGGTGACGTGGCAAGTGGACAATTCACAACTTGGCAGGTGACGTGGCCAGTTGATGTGGCAGGTGACGTGGCCAGTGGACAATCCACAACTTGTGGCAGGTGACGTGGCCAGGTGACGTGGCCAGGTGACGTGGCCAGGTGACGTGGCCAGGTGACGTGGCCAGGTGACGTGGCCAGGTGACGTGGCCAGGTGACGTGGCCAGGTGACGTGGCCAGGTGACGTGGCCAGGTGACATAGCCAGGTGACGTGGCCAGTGGACAATCCACAACTTGTGGCAGGTGGCGTGGCCAGGTGATGTGGCAAGTGGACAATTCACAACTTGGCAGGTGACGTGGCCAGTTGATGTGGCAGGTGACGTGGCCAGTGGACAATCCACAACTTGTGGCAGGTGACGTGGCCAGGTGACGTGGCAGGTGATGTGGCCAGGTGACGTGGCAGGTGACGTGGCCAGGTGACGTGGCAAGTGACACGCTAAATACACGTACACTGCTCTCTCAGCTGCTCTGGTCTCACAAAATAGCTGAAATGGTTAAATAATATTGTTTTTTGAGCTTAGGGAGGGTCTTATGATGTTTCTTAACCAAATGCTTATAAACGCAAACGCGGTAAATCGCGGTAAAACGCCGCGAAATTCGCGGCAAAAACGGGCGTTTTAAACGCCGGTTTTTGCGTTTGAAAACTTGTGTTTAGATGAGTTTGCATTTGCTTCTCGTGTGCATGGGGCCTTACCCTCCAGGGGTATGACGCAGTTACGGCATAAGTGCCACTGTGTAGCAGCCTGAGGAAATAGGGCTTTGCTGTGTTTTTTTTGCTTTCCTCTGGATCAGGGATATGCAATTAGTGGCCCTCCAGCTGTTTCAGAACTACAAGTCCCATGAGGCATAGCAAGACTTTGACAGCCACAAGCATGACACCCAGAGGCATGATGGGACTTGTAGTTCTGCAACAGCTGGAGGTCCGCTAATTGCATATCCCTGCTCTGGATCAACTGCTGGGTATAGTATTGTATAACTTTTATTTTTTTCCCCTTTTTTATTGGTTAAACTTATATGGACTTTTTTCAACCAGACTAACTATGTGATGTGCAATGGTCTTAAGACTTTTAGTATCTCTACTTTTTTTGTTAAGTACATAATAAAAGTACTTCATCGTTTTCTCCTTTTTAGCTACACAACGCAGCAAATGCAAACCAGAAAGAAAAGTATGAAGCGGATTTGAAGAAGGAGATAAAGAAACTACAGGTTTGTTTTATTATTTAATACATCTCCTAAAGATTTAGCAAATGTTAAGCAAGAATAGTGTTCAGACTGAATCCATCAGCATTAATCATTTTCATTCCTTATAGTCAGTGTTGGTAAATAGAATGCTTTTTTAAATTTACTTGTTTTATTTTATTTTTTTACGCTTCAGTTGCTTCCTGGTTTTTGGTCTAGGCTAAAATGTCATGCATTAATGAGTCTTCACAGGCATTTTTTTTCTGTCAACAAAAGGAAAGCAAACTGAGGAGAGAGAAGCGCCAAGCCAATCCTTTAAACCGCTTAGGAATTTATTCAGTGTATATACAGTATCTCTCAAAAATGAGTACACCCCCTTAGGGCCAAAACAACAAATCGATTAATCGACAACAAATCGATTATGAAAATAGTTGTCAACTATTTTCATAATCGATTAATCGGCCAGTTGATTAGTTGGCCTGCATATAGAATGCATTATTTGTTTACATATCAGGAAATACAGTGCAGCACACATACAGTTCAGTACACCATCCATACATGTCACTAAGTGCCTGATAGTTTGTGAATGTGAAAGTGTGAGGAGCAATGCCTCATAGGACATGTAGTCCTGGGCAGGAAGTGAGTGGTTCTAAAGGCAGAAGTTTTTTTTACCTTGCTATAGGGAGCGCTCTATACTATACTTTGCAGCTTGCTATTGAGGCACTCTGAAGGCAGGAGGAGCCAGAAGCATCGGTGAGGGACCCCAGAAGTGGAGGATCTGGGCTGCTCTGTGCAATACCATTACACAGAGCAGGTAATATGACAAATTTGTTTAATTAAAAAAAAAATATATATCACTTTAAAGACTCTGTGCAGGGAAGATCAGCATCTGAACCCAGAGAAAGTGGAGGTAATAGAAAGCGTTACAATTACTGCAGTTGGTTATTTATATTTACCACTGCGTATAGATATTTAAGAATTAATTTATTTTTTTATATTTACATATTAACTAAATTGTACACCACACTTTAAGATTATCCGATTAGTCGATTAATCGACCAACTAATCTATTATGAAAATAATCGTTAGTTGCAGCCCTACACCCCCTCACATTTTTGTAAATATTTTATTGTATATTTTCATGTAACACTGAATAAATAAAACTTTGCTACAATGTTGTATAACCGTGTAAATTTTCTGTCCCCTTCATAACTCAACACACAGCCATTAATGTCTAAACTATTGGCAACAAAAGTGAGTACACCCTTAAGTGAAAATGTCCAAATTGAACCCAAAGTGTCAATATTTTGTGTGGCCACCATTTTTCAGCACTGCCTTAACCCTCTTGGGTATGGAGTTCACCAGAGCTTCACAGGTTGCCACTGGAGTCCTCTTCCACTCCTCCATGACAACATCACAGAGCTGGTGGATGTTGGAGACCGTGCACTCCTCCACCTTCCGTTTTTGAGGATGCCCCACAGATTCTCAATAGGGTTTAAGTCTGGAGACATGCTTGGCCAGTCCATCACCTTTACCCTCAACTTCTTTAGCAAGGCAGTGGTCATCTTGGAGGTGTGTTTTGGGTCTTTATGTTGGAATACTGCCCTGCGGCCCAGTCTCCAAAGGGAGGGGGATCATGCTCTGCTTCAGTATGTCACAGTACATGTTTGCATTCATGGTTCCCTTAATGAACTGTAGCTCCTCAGTGTCGGCAACGCTCATGCAGCCCCAAACCATGACACTCCCACCCTCCATGCTTCACTGTGGGCAAGACACATTTGTCTTTGTATGCCTCAGACATGCTTGACACCATCTGAACAAATACGTTTTATCTTGGTCTCATCAGACCACAGGACATGATTCCCGGTAATCCATGTGCTTAGTCTGCTTGTCTTTAGCAAACTGTTTGCAGACTTTCTTGTGCATCATCTTTAGAAGAGGCTTCCTTCTGGAACGACAGCCACACAGACCAATTTAATGCAGTCTGCAGTGTATGGTCTGCGCATTGACAGACTGACCCCCAACCCTTCAACCACTGCAGCAAAGCTGGTAGCACTCATACGTTTATTTCCTAAAGACAACCTCTGGCTATGACGCTAAACGGGTGCACTCATCTTCTTTGGTTGACCCATGGCAAGGCCTGTTCTGAGTGGAACCTGTCCTGTTAAACTGCTGTATGGTCTTGGCCATCGTTCTGCAGTTCAGTTTCAGGGTCTTGGCAATCTTCATATAGCCTAGGCCATCTTTATGCAGAGCAACAATTTTTTTTTCAGATCCTCAGAGTTCTTTGCCATGAGGTGCCATGTTGAACTTCCAGTGACCAGTATGAGAGAGTGAGAGCGATAACATCACTTTGACAGATCTCGGATACCCCGTATGGGAACCTCTGCCAGACCTGTGTCTCCTGTCCTCCAAACATGCCTGCAGACTCTCCATAACCAACCCTCCACACCTGTGTGGCCTGTCTCATGATTGATGGGTTAAGGGTTGGTTATGGGCTGTGGGTGCGTTTGGAGGACAGGAGAACACTGGTTTAGCGGAGGTCCCAAACGGGGTATCTGAAATTGTGACGGGCCTCAATATTCAAGATGAGTCTGTCCAACGTAAATGCTTCCTCTGTCCGGTACCACACAATCCAAGACCCCTTGGCTTTTCCATTCACTATGCGTAGCTTAGTGTAGGGTAAAACATCAGACTCTCTATTAGAATAAGAAGACGTTCTTCTATACAGTTAAAGAGGAGGTTCCCCCTGTCCAGCTCATATTCTAACAATACACCTGTAACCAGAAACACAAATTAACATAAGCCAATTTAACTAATCCCTTAAAGCAGCCAATGTGACTCCCTAACTACAATACACATTAGGGCTCTTTCACACGGGGCGGATCAGTGATGATCCGCCCCATGAACCTCTGTTTGCTCCACTGATCCGCGCTGAGCCGGCGGATGACAGGGCGGTCCCCGCACACTTTTGTCAGCTCTCTATGGGGGGATCGGATGAACACGGACCGTCTGTCGATCCGATCCTCAGATGGATGGAAAAATAGGGTTTCTCTTGTCGTCCATGGACGGACACTGCCTCTTCAATTCTTGACAAGTGGGTTATGTTCCCTGTTTACAGGAGAGGACTAGGCAGAAACATGTTGGATATTCATATACATGTCATTTAAACAGAGTTGAACAGCCTCGCCCAGGGGTGATCCCTCCGGACATAACCCTCCTCCCTGCAGCATGCAGTCTCGGTTTCGTTCTGCCTAGCAAAGGAGAAGGATGTATGGCTCCCTTTGGGCCCAGCGCCCGGAGGAAAAGATTTTATTTTTATTTTGTCTTTTTTTACTTCTATCGAATGTCGGATGAGAGACGGGCTGGATATCCTAGATCCTTGTAGTCTTCTCAGTTCGGCCAGCGAGCGTGAGCACACCTTTGCAAAGAGGCTGGGTCTGCCACGACATGCCCCATGACTCCTGGGGTGGCCAGTGAGCTTTGCTCCAAGGTCCACACATGACTGAGCGGTGGTGTTGTCGTCTCACTCACAGCGGACCGGGCCGATGGCTACATCGCGTGGACAGGAAGTTCTGCATGGAATCGATTTGCCCGGTGGTAGCTGCGCACTTTCTGGCGTCCTTGGACATCCAAAGACGCATACTTGCATGTACCAATCTGCGCAAGTCACCAGAGGTTTCTGCGCTTTGTGATCGGGGAGGACCGCTATCAGTTTGTGGCCCTCCCTTTTGGCTTGGCGTCAGCACCAAGAGTTTTTACCAAGGTGCTCGCGCCGATCCTAGCTTTGCTGAGACAGCGAGGCATTGCCATCGTGGGTTACTTAGACGATCTTCTTCTGAGAGCAGCTTCTGGCTCAGAATTAAGGAAGGACATGTCTATAACCAGCCAGACCCTCCAAGAATTTGGGTGGGTTTTAAACATTCAGAAGTCGGCCCTGGTTCCGACTCAGCGTTTGCAATATCTGGGGTTGATTCTTGACTCCTCGGAAGCAAGGGTCTTTCTACCCCTGGAAAAATTGCAGACGCTCCAGTCTGCTGTGAGAGTTTTGACGTCCCGCAAATGGTCGTCTCTCCGGTTTTGCATGCGAGTTCTGGGCCTCATGGTGGCTTCGTTCGAGGCTGTACCGTACGCCCAGTTCCACACGAGTACTACAGAGGGAGATCCTGTCCAAGTGGAACAGATCTCCATCGTCAGATTCAGGTCAGCCACCTGGTCAGGGCTTCTCTGACTTGGTGGCGGAGATCCCCGGCTCTTCAGTCAGGGAAGTCCTTTCTCCCCTTTCAGTGGATGGTGGTTACGACAGACGCCAGCCTCACGGGCTAGGGGGGGGCGTCCAATGGGCCCAGGGTCATTGAACTCTAGACGAATCCCGTCTACCGATCAATGTCTTGGAACTTCAGGCGATCAAGCTATGTCTCTCCTCGTGGTCAAGGAGGTTGCAAGGCCGCCCGGTCAGGATCCAGTCGGACAACGCCACGGCGGTGGCTTATATCAACCATCAGGGGAGAACTCGGAGCTCGGCGGCAGCGTCCGAGGTCGCTCACATTCTAAGATGGGCAGAAAGAAATGTGCCGGCTCTGTCGGCCGTCTACATTCCAGGTGTGGAAAACTGGCAGGCAGACTACCTGAGCCGCCAGATGCTGGACCAGGGAGAATGGTCATTGCATCCGGAGGTGTTTCAACTCCTCCTGCAGGAGATGGGGAACACCGGATGTGGATCTCCTGGCCTCTCGTCTCAACCGCAAGGTGTCGAGGTTGGTGGCCAGGTCCAGAGATGCCTGGGCGGCCGCGTCAGGGGGGCTGTATTGATTGATCTATGCCTTTCCCCCATTGAAGTTGCTGCCTCGTCGGCTCCGCAGAGTGGAGTTAGAGGGGATCCTGATGATTCTAATAGCCCCGGATTGGCCACGGCGTCCTTGGTACGCCGATCTCGTGCGCCTAGTGGCGGATGCGCCTTGGCGGCTGCCAATGTGGGAGGACCTTCTGTCTCAAGGTCCTTTACTCCATCCTGCTTTACAGTCGCTGGCTTTAACGGCATGATTATTGAAAGCCAGGTTCTAAGGGACCGAGGTCTTTCCGACTCTGTCATTCCAACTATGTTGCGGGCACGGAAGTCTTCTTCTAGGAAGATTTACCATCACACTTGGAAGGCCTACATTTCTATGTGCGAAGAGATGGGTTGTCGTCCACGGACGTATTCTGTATCCAGGATCCTGCTGTTTTTACAGGGCGGTATGGATCAGAAGCTTGCCTTAAGCACCATTAACGGTCATATTTCAGCCTTGGCTGTGTTCTTTCAGCGGCCTTTGGCGACCCATTCCCTGTTGCGTACTTTTGTGCAGGGTGTTCGTCATATACTCCCCCCCCCCCCCCCCCCCCTCTTTTACCACCTCTCCCCCCCCCCCCCCATGGGATTTTAATCTGGTGCTCTCGGTTCTTCAGAAGCCTCCCGTCGAGGACATCAGAGAGATTCCTCTCGATGCTTTCTCAGAAGGTGGCCTTCTTGGTGGCCATTACGTCTGTCAGAAGGGTTTTTGAGTTGGCGGCCTTGTCCTGCAAGTCGCCATACTTGGTCCTCCATAAGTCTCACAGGTGTGTAAAGTGGCGACTTGGTCGTCCACACTTTCTCAAAATTTTACAAGGTTGATGTGCATGCATCTTCAGATGCTTCCTTCGGCCGCAAGGTTTTGCAGGCGGCTGTTTAAAGTTGCATCTCCTCTGTTGAGGAGCTCTGCCTGTTTGGGGTGAAGTTGTGTGTTTGTTTTTACTGATACTGTTCCCACCCCTCATTTTTTGACACTGCTTGGGGAGGTCCCACTTGTCAAGAATTGAAGAGGCTGTGTCCGTCCATGGACGACAAGTGAAAATTAATTTTTTTGTACTCAACGTAAAATCCTTTTCTTTGTCGTCCATGGACGGACAGAGCCCCCACCCCTCCTTTTTTAGGTTTGTGCTGCTTGTTAGGAACTGAGGCTGCATGCTGCAGGGAGGAGGGTTATGTCCAGAGGGACCGCCCCCTGGGCGGGGCTGTTCAACTCTGTTTAAATGACATATGTATATGAATATCCAACATGTTTCTGCCTAGTCCTCTCCTGTAAACAGGGAACATAACCCACTTGTCAAGATTTAAGGAGCTGTGTCTGTCCATGGACTTCAGAGAAAAGGATTTTACGGTGAGTACAAAAAAATCCTATTTTCCTCCGTCTGCAGAATCGGAGGATTGCGGAAGCGGGTGAGATCGGGTGTCAGCGGATGAACATCCGCTGACACCCGCAATCTCCTAGGGACTAATGTATGTCCCTTTTTTCATCTGTACACGGATGGATTAAAAAGCGTACATACAGTCTGCCCGTGTGAAAGAACCCTTATCATACATATCAACACAGAACTATTGCATACAATTGCAGGGTTAATTGGCACAACCAACAATAGACTGAAAGACTCTTGGAAGCCATACTAGACTCATTTACATTATAACAGACAGGTGGCTGGAGTTGACATCCGCATCTTCTAACAGTATGTGTCCCAACATTCTAATATGGCATATACAGGGCTCCCAGAGTCTGTCTTGGGGGACCTCAAGGGTCCCCAGGCATACAGCTCACAAAGAGCACCATTCTCCCAAATGCCAGGGCCCATAATCGGTAGACAAGAGGCTAGCATTCAGTCCTCTCCAAAAGCCTCTGTCACAACCACTTTTAACACGCCTGCTCCCCATTCACCCCTGAGACCTTGTAACACTAATGAGTCACATGATACTGGAGAGGGGAAATGGCTAACTGGGCCCAATTTGGACATTTTCATTTAGGGGTGTACTCACTTTTGTTGCCAGCAGTTTAGACATTAATGGCTGTGTGTTATTTTGAGGGGACAGCAAATTTACACTGTTGTGAAAGCTGACACTTGCTATTTTACATTGTAGTAAAGTGTCTCTTCTTCAGTGTTGTTGCATGAAAAGATGTAATAAAATATTTACAAAAATGTAAGGGGTGTACACGCTTCTGTGAGATACTGTAGGTATAAAACCTTAAAGGATGAAGAAGACAAGGCCATGACTTCGAAACACATTCTGATTGGCCAGCCAGTGTGTGTGCGGCTCCCTAGTTTGACGGCCCTGGACCACTCCCACCCAGAGACACAAAGCCGATGTCTCAGGAGGCTTACTGAGGCTCCAGGTGCGACTAACACACGACGCTCATGGATCCCTCAATAGAGACTTCCTGGGGGTGCTCCTGTGACGCTGCACGTGGAAGCTCCCACCTGCTCTAGCACTCTACAAGTGCTCCAACAATTTTCACGCAGTTTTTAGTGTTTTACACCTATATACTGAATCAATTCCTAAGCTTCTCTCTCCTTTTTGCTTTCCCTTTGTTGAGTGATCGGGTTCCCCAGCCTGCACCTGAAGCAGCCTCTCTCCCTTTACAGCCTCCATTTAGAGACTGTAATTTTTAGGAGTTCATCCCCCAGAACTTTAAATCCATTCACATGGTTGCACCTTCATGTGTAAGCATGCAGATGCATGCCTTTTCATAATTTTTTTTAACTTTTAATCTTTTTCATCAGATGGTTTAGCGCTGAACATTATACCAATACTGTATTGTGTTTTTTTTTTTTCTTTTTTTTTTTTTCTGTCATCTGAAGGACGGGAGGATGGAAACACCCTCCTGCCTGCATGGCAGGAAAATGGCCAAATGGATTCCAAGAAATAATTGGTACATGAACTACGTACCCTGGCCACGATTATAAAAGTTGATTGGGGGGCGGGGGGTTAAAGATTTCTAAAACTTTTTTTGGATAGAAGGAAGATTAAAACACCTGGTGTGTGTGTGTGTGTGTGTGTGTGTGTGTGTGTGTGTTAGTGTCTTTTTTTTTTCCCTTTCTGTCCCCCATAGGGAAATTCACCCCTTTTTTTTTTTTGTCCTTGCCAGAACAGGAATAAGGGGAAAATCTTCCAAAGAGGAGACTAATTCTGGTGACAACCTTCAACCTTGGAGGGATTTTCACCCCACTTTCTGTTTTGGCTATGGGCCAGGAAATGATTAGAAATCTACCCAGTGGGGACACAGATTGCAAAATAAAACCGGTTATAGCTCTCCTGTAATATAGAGAAAAATTCCGCGCTGGAATAATAAACACAAACAAAAAATTGCAAGCCAGCACTAAGGATCAATTCAAATCAAAAGTCCCAAAGTCATATAGTGTAAAAAATAGTGCAGCGCAAATAAAATCATAAACAATAAAATAATAATTAAATATCAAAGAAAGTCCATAAAGTGCACAAGTGAAAAATTCCAAATGGTGCTCCAATGTAAAGTGACTGAGTGCAGTAAATCAGAAAATCTGTGATCCACAGGTAAAGAATCCTCCACCAATGTAAATAGATAGATGGCCTCTCACCTTAGCCATTCGACCATGGCTAGGTCACAGAGCATATTACACCTCCCAGGTATAAGCAAAAAACCTTGAATCCCAATAGGCAGGCAGCTACCAGCAACTCAGCTCAGCCAATTTCCAGATCAGCAGGAGGGTATATGTGAATGAGAGAGGAAACAGACTAGTGCTCTCTGTATAGTAAACTAAGTATTTATTAAAAAAACAGGTAACAGACTCACAATTAGTGGCACTCAAAGCCGAGTGTGAAGCATAAATAACATGTATCGGAGCTGCAGGCTTCCGAATGCACGATCTGTTCACAAAGCAGCGTGTGAGACGGCGAGCGCGGGTGACGTCACGTGACTCCTCCCCCTTTCGTACGTTGGGCGGGACTTCATCAGCATAGGGTGGGGAGATCAACGTGTGCGTCCCGCAGTGTGTTATATAGTGTGCCGTTGCCTCAGCAACCTAGCACAACAATAAAGACCTGCCAACAGCGCCATCTTGTGTCTATATAATAGAAGACGGCCAGTCATACTTAGCAAATTGCCAAGCAGACCGAAAAAACCTCTATGTTCAACATAAAGTAAATAAAAAGGGCAGATACAATATTCATTAAAAAAATCATTAAATCAAATTAATAGATATAATTAGAATTAAGTGACATCAGCCACGGTCGCCTTCTCACTAACAATTAAATATTATGAATGACACCATTGACATTCATTTACTGCCTAACATAGCAAATGTTGCCATATCAAGCAGTACGGAACAAATTACCAATAATTTGTAATATCACAATCCGTCAATACCAACATATTACAACAGTATATAATATACAGTATATAAATAAAAATTAAAATTCATATAAAATTCATATGTAATCTATATAAAATCATGTACAAAAAAAAAAAAAAAAAATTTTTTCCCATATATAAAGATTTCATATATAATTCATATAAAATTCCCCAATACACAAAACAAATAATCAGAGTACAAAAAATTACTAGCGATTGGAAATAAAACAATTGAGATCAAACTCAACGTTAAGGCCGGCCGGGGAGGAAACTTTAGTTTCATATATCCAGAATGATTCTCGACGGCTAAGTTGCCGGATATAGTGTCCCCCTCTCCAATGCTTAGCAACTTTTTCGATGCCCCAAAATTTGAGACCTTTAGGGTCCCTATTGTGGCATTCTCTAAAGTGCTTTGATACACTGTGGTTTCGAATACCCCGCCGTATATTGCTAACATGTTCTCCCACTCTCACGTGTAACTCACGTGAGGTGCGCCCAACATATTGCAATCCGCACTGGCATTCGAGCATATACACCACACCCACAGTCGAGCACGTGATCAAATCTTTAATAGGGAATTCTGTCCCAGTGACATGAGAAACAAAAGACTTGCGCTTTTTGATATTAAATTTAGCATGTTTGCAAGTTGCACATCTGCCGCACGCATAAAAGCCTGACAAAAAGTTAAAAAGTTTTGGCCGAGGGATAACTGGCGGATCTATCACTCCTGGGGCCAGGCGGTCCCTAAGACAGGGGGCCTTCTTATACACAAATTTAGGACGCTCAGGGAGAACAGGGCCAAGGACCATATCTCCTTTTAGCACAGGCCAATGTTTGGCCACTATTTTCTCAAACTTTTTGTGTTGTATGTTGTAATCTAATAGCATTTTATAATTGGCTACTTCTGAATTAACATCAGGGGGTCTATCTTTTATGATCAAACTCCTGTCAGTATTCCTGACTTTTTCTATTTCCTCCTTGATCACAGGCATAGAGTAGCCTTTGGCCACAAATCTAGCAGCTAATTCCTGAGATTGTACTATGAAGTCAGATTCTAGTGTGCAATTCCTACGCAGCCTTACAAACTAGCCTCGAGGAATATTGCACAGCCACAATCGATGGTGGCAGCTAGTTAGTGGGATATACCCATTTCTGTCTACAGTTTTGAAATGATTTCTGGTGACTAATCTGGGCCCAGATTTGAATATTTCAAGATCCAGGAAGGTCACCTGTTCACAAGAGACCGTCCACGTTAAGACAATCCCCTGATCATTGGAGTTGAGTCTGCTCATAAACAACTCCAATGAGGACAGGTCCCCCTCCCAAATCATCACCAAATCATCAATATACCTGCGGTAGCAAAGTAATTGTGGTGGCGTGTCCTGGAAGACCACGTCTCGCTCTCAGCGGGCCATGAACAAGTTGGCCACACTGGGAGCGAAACGGGCCCCCATCACAACACCGCACCGCTGGAGAAAAAACTCCTTGTTAAACCAAAAGTAATTGCTCTCCAAGCAAAATCTCAAACCATCCAAAAGAAAACATACATGCTCTGGCTTCAAATCAGTAGCCTCCAGGGCCCATGCAACTGATGCCAAAGCAGCATCATGACCAATTATGGTATACAGAGATCCCACATCTGCGGTCACCAGTATAGTATTATCTGTACATGGAATAGAATTCAAAATTTGAATAATTTGCTTGGTATCCCGCAAATAGGCGGGAACTTTACACACTAGTGGTTGCAAGAAAACGTCCAAATACTGCCCCAGCCGGGATGTAACGGAATCAATTCCATTTACTATTGGACGTCCCGGGGGTCTTTCCGCATCTTTGTGTAATTTGGGCAAAAAATATATTATCGGGGTCCGACGATGGTAAGGATCTAAATATGCAGCCTCCTTTTTGTTAAGGACACCTGATTCCTTGCCCTCTTCTATTAACAAATGGAGTTTATTTTTAAGCTTAACCATAGGGTCACCCCGCAAAAGGAGGTAGGTACTGTGGTCACCCAGCAGCCTACACATCTCCTCATAATAGTAGGCCTTGCTGAGGACCACTAGGCCCCCCCCCCCCTTATCTGCCGGGCGAATCACAATATCATTGCGCCCGGCAGATATTGTGATTCGCCCGGCAGATAAGGGGGGGGCCTAGTGGTCCTCAGCAAGGCCTACTATTATGAGGAGATGTGTAGGCTGCTGGGTGACCACAGTACCTACCTCCTTTTGCGGGGTGACCCTATGGTTAAGCTTAAAAATAAACTCCATTTGTTAATAGAAGAGGGCAAGGAATCAGGTGTCCTTAACAAAAAGGAGGCTGCATATTTAGATCCTTACCATCGTCGGACCCCGATAATATATTTTTTGCCCAAATTACACAAAGATGCGGAAAGACCCCCGGGACGTCCAATAGTAAATGGAATTGATTCCGTTACATCCCGGCTGGGGCAGTACTTGGACGTTTTCTTGCAACCACTAGTGTGTAAAGTTCCCGCCTATTTGCGGGATACCAAGCAAATTATTCAAATTTTGAATTCTATTCCATGTACAGATAATACTATACTGGTGACCGCAGATGTGGGATCTCTGTATACCATAATTGGTCATGATGCTGCTTTGGCATCAGTTGCATGGGCCCTGGAGGCTACTGATTTGAAGCCAGAGCATGTATGTTTTCTTTTGGATGGTTTGAGATTTTGCTTGGAGAGCAATTACTTTTGGTTTAACAAGGAGTTTTTTCTCGTGCGGTGTTGCGATGGGGGCCCGTTTCGCTCCCAGTGTGGCCAACTTGTTCATGGCCCGCTGGGAGCGAGACGTGGTCTTCCAGGACACGCCACCACAATTACTTTGCTACCTCAGGTATATTGATGATTTGGTGATGATTTGGGAGGGGGACCTGTCCTCATTGGAGTTGTTTATGAGCAGACTCCACTCCAATGATCAGGGGATTGTCTTAACGTGGACGGTCTCTTGTGAACAGGTGACCTTCCTGGATCTTGAAATATTCAAATCTGGGCCCAGATTAGTCACCAGAAATCATTTCAAAACTGTAGACAGAAATGGGTATATCCCACTAACTAGCTGCCACCATCGATTGTGGCTGTGCAATATTCCTCGAGGCCAGTTTGTAAGGCTGCGTAGGAATTGCACACTAGAATCTGACTTCATAGTACAATCTCAAGAATTAGCTGCTAGATTTGTGGCCAAAGGCTACTCTTTGCCTGTGATCAAGGAGGAAATAGAAAAAGTCAGGAATACTGACAGGAGTTTGATCATAAGGCCTCATTTCCACTGGCGTTTTTACAGCCACATTTCTGAGCGTTTTTTACAGCTTAAAAACGCCTGTCCATGTTATTCTATGGCTTCATTCCCACATAGGCGTTTTTGAGCTGCAAGTGCAAGTGCAAGAACCAGGGCGTTCTGAAGCTCCAGAGTAGAGCTGTAAAAACGCCAGACGTTAAACGCTCAAAAACGCGACCGCGGCATTTTTAAAGCTGCAGATCACAAAAAAATTTTTTTTTTTTTTTTTTTTTTTACAAAATAAACATGGACAGGCGTTTTTAAGCTGTAAAAAAGCCTAACAGTGGCTGTAAAAACGCCAGTGGAAATGAAGCCTTAAAGATAGACCCCCTGATGTTAATTCAGAAGTAGCCAATTATAAAATGCTATTAGATTACAACATACAACACAAAAAGTTTGAGAAAATAGTGGCCAAACATTGGCCTGTGCTAAAAGGAGATATGGTCCTTGGCCCTGTTCTCCCTGAGCGTCCTAAATTTGTGTATAAGAAGGCCCCCTGTCTTAGGGACCGCCTGGCCCCAGGAGTGATAGATCCGCCAGTTATCCCTCGGCCAAAACTTTTTAACTTTTTGTCAGGCTTTTATGCGTGCGGCAGATGTGCAACTTGCAAACATGCTAAATTTAATATCAAAAAGCGCAAGTCTTTTGTTTCTCATGTCACTGGGACAGAATTCCCTATTAAAGATTTGATCACGTGCTCGACTGTGGGTGTGGTGTATATGCTCGAATGCCAGTGCGGATTGCAATATGTTGGGCGCACCTCACGTGAGTTACACGTGAGAGTGGGAGAACATGTTAGCAATATACGGCGGGGTATTCGAAACCACAGTGTATCAAAGCACTTTGGAGAATGCCACAATAGGGACCCTAAAGGTCTCAAATTTTGGGGCATCGAAAAAGTTGCTAAGCATTGGAGAGGGGGACACTATATCCGGCAACTTAGCCGTCGAGAATCATTCTGGATATATGAAACTAAAGTTTCCTCCCCGGCCGGCCTTAACGTTGAGTTTGATCTCAATTGTTTTATTTCCAATCGCTAGTAATTTTTAGAAATTTTTTGTACTCTGATTATTTGTTTTGTGTATTGGGGAATTTTATATGAATTATATATGAAATCTTTATATATGGGAAAAAATTATTATTTTTTTTTTTTGTACATGATTTTATATAGATTACATATGAATTTTATATGAATTTTAATTTTTATTTATATACTGTATATTATATACTGTTGTAATATGTTGGTATTGACGGATTGTGATATTACAAATTATTGGTAATTTGTTCCGTACTGCTTGATATGGCAACATTTGCTATGTTAGGCAGTAAATGAATGTCAATGGTGTCATTCATAATATTTAATTGTTAGTGAGAAGGCGACCGTGGCTGATGTCACTTAATTCTAATTATATCTATTAATTTGATTTAATGATTTTTTTAATGAATATTGTATCTGCCCTTTTTATTTACTTTATGTTGAACATAGAGGTTTTTTCGGTCTGCTTGGCAATTTGCTAAGTATGACTGGCCGTCTTCTATTATATAGACACAAGATGGCGCCGTTGGCAGGTCTTTATTGTTGTGCTAGGTTGCTGAGGCAACGGCACACTATATAACACACTGCGGGACGCACACGTTGATCTCCCCACCCTATGTTGATGAAGTCCCGCCCATTGGGACGTAACGTACGAAAGGGGGAGGAGTCACGTGACGTCACCCGCGCTCGCCGTCTCACACGCTGCTTTGTGAACAGATCGTGCATTCGGAAGCCTGCAGCTCCGATACATGTTATTTATGCTTCACACTCGGCTTTGAGTGCCACTAATTGTGAGTCTGTTACCTGTTTTTTTAATAAATACTTAGTTTACTATACAGAGAGCACTAGTCTGTTTCCTCTCTCATTCACATATACCCTCCTGCTGATCTGGAAATTGGCTGAGCTGAGTTGCTGGTAGCTGCCTGCCTATTGGGATTCAAGGTTTTTTGCTTATACCTGGGAGGTGTAATATGCTCTGTGACCTAGCCATGGTCGAATGGCTAAGGTGAGAGGCCATCTATCTATTTACATTGGTGGAGGATACTTTACCTGTGGATCACAGATTTTCTGATTTACTGCACTCAGTCACTTTACATTGGAGCACCATTTGGAATTTTTCACTTGTGCACTTTATGGACTTTCTTTGATATTTAATTATTATTTTATTGTTTATGATTTTATTTGCGCTGCACTATTTTTTACACTATAGCTCTCCTGTACTCTATCCAAATTGAAAAACAAAATGTTTTGCCTTTTTAGTTTCACGTTAAAGATTAATTAGGGTTTTTAGTGCTCTGCTTTATTACTCAAGATAAGGACAGCCTCTGCAGAATGTGAATTTAGTTAAAGACCTGAATAGTAGTGCTTTCCTTCTTACAGACAAATTCCCTTTTAATGTTAACCCAATAGGTCTTCAGTGTTTGCAGTAGATGGAATGTTCAAGATGGAAGCTCTGTGATCTAGATCGAACATGTATGAGAGTGTCTTTGTGCTTAATGTTATATGCAGTGTGCATGATTTTCATTTTCAAAAGTTTTTGATGTATATATTCGCTTACTGAATGTATTTATATACTTATTGACAGCGATTGCGGGACCAAATAAAGACATGGGTAGCATCCAATGAGATCAAAGACAAGAGACAACTCATTGAAAACCGGAAACTAATAGAAACGGTAATTTAAAAAAAATGCAATACTAGAGTGCTAAGTATGGTAAAAGTGTAACTGAGAACTCCAAACTAAGCACAAAAAAACACTGCAAATTAAGAAACAAAAGTAACAAAGCTTGCCTGTGCGTTTTTCCCTCCCTTAAATGTTGTGTGTGTGTGTGTGTGTGTGTGTGTGTGTGTGTGTGTGTGTGTGTGTGTGTATATATAACCTAGCCTAATGCCACGTACACGCGATCAGTATTTCCGCCAAGAAAACTTTTCCGACTGAATTTTGGCTCAAACTTGCATACACACGGTCACACAATTCCGACCACGGTAACGAACAACACTACGATGAGTCGAGAAAAATGAAGTTCAATGCTTCCAAGCGTGCGTCGACTTGATTCCGAGCATGCGTAGGTTTTTTCTCCATCGAAATTGCATACAGACGATTGGAATTTCTGACAATAACTTTTCCCGTCGGAAAATTTGAGAACCAGCTCTCAAATTTTTCTAGGCGGAAATTCCAGACAGAAAAATTCCATTGGAGCCTACATACGGTCGGAATTTCCGACCAAAAGCTCACATCGGACCTTTCTTTACGGAATTTCCGATCGCGTGTAGGCGGCATTACAGTGTATTTCGTTCAATTCCAGCATCCAAAACACTTTTTTTTTTTTTTTTTTCAATACAACTGAAAAAATAAATTGTAACTTGATTTTACACGTGTTGGTGTACAGGGGGTCCCCGGGTTACGAACCATTAGGGACTTTCCTCCTGTTTTTTGTAGCTCGGAAATGTTCATTAGTCGGTGCACATGCTCAGACCGGTAATTTCCGATGTTCCGTCGAATGCCGTTCTGCACCAATTACGGACATTTGTGACATTTTCCGAGGCTCCGTCTGGCCGCGCATGTGCAAAACAGCAGACAGTCTGCGGAAAATGGCAGAGGGTCCCCGCAGTGCCCGGTTCGTAAGTAGAAGTTCATAACTCAAGCGTTTGTAAGTCGGGGACCCCCTGTACTGGCAATTTTCATCTAGCTAGCATTCTTTTAATGATGGGGCATGTTAAAGTAGATTTCCCTAATGTTGTATGTGTAGAAAACATACTTGGTGTTCATATTGGAGATGGACTTTAAACAATTTAGTATGTGGTTATAGTGTTTAATTTTTAGTAAAATGCACTTTCATGTGAATTGAGGCCCTTATGCACACATGCTTATGAAAATGAGCAGCATGTTTTTCTGCCAGAATTTGGGGGGGAACTCCCTCAATGTTGCAGATCGGTGTTCCTATATACTAGGAACACACAATCTGTCTCCTCTCCCCTGCCAGAACATGTATGTATGTGTATAGATATGGATCTCCCTCTCCCTCCCCTCTATATATCTAATTACACACACACACACACACACACACACACACACACACACGTTCTGGCTCTGTCAGGAGAGATCGCGGATGCCCGGCGGACATCTTAGCCACCGGGCACACGCAGTGGCTCCTCTGTACCGTGGCGGGTGTACGCGCAACCCCCTTAAAACGCTTGCCCTGCAACTATGGCGATTAGCGCAGGGGAGCCAGTTAAGCTCTGTTTGTCATTTCTCACTTGGGTAATCTGCCTCCAGTCTTATTTTAGCTGAACAGAGTATGCTGTAGCAGCAGTAGCACTCCACCACTAGCTCTCAGATTGGTTTTGTCTCAGTAGATTTTATCTGCAATACACAATCATTGGTCTATCATCATACAATTCAGGACACAGGCAAGTATTCATAAGCCCTTGGTTATAGGCTCGTACTTTAAGTGACTGGATGCTGGCAAAGCTTTCAAGGGCATGCCTCCTGAGTGCCTCCCCATGAACCCTACCTCACCCTGTGTTTTTTTTTCTGTTGCTGTCCTAAGGTGATGGACCTCTCTTCTCCCTTGTGGAGAAATCACTCTTCACTTAGCTAGTTTGTTTCATCTTCGGCTTCTTCAACTCTTCATTTTTAAATGTAGTTTTTAAGTGCACCCAGGTTACCACAACCTCTATAAAACCTTCTGAGATGTACCCAGATCCCATGCTGTTGGGGCAGCCTGTAATGTTGCTTCAGGCACTGGATCCTGCATGGACACTCACCTTGGCATTTAATGCTACATGTTCTATACAGATCCAGGGCCATGATCCATCGCTATGAAAACCAGACCCTGAAGACCCCTTTGGGGGTATGCACATCATAAAGGACGACGCATTGACTTTATATCCAGCATCATGGACAGGGAAGACCTTGTCAACCTATATCTGCCTATTGCTGTACAAAATGGGTATATGAATGTATTCTTGGAACGTATTCACTTTACAGTGTAAAATTTTAAACTTGATGCTAAAAATTCCTGCTCAGCCAGGTTGCTGGTGTTGCATCACACCTCTGGCTGCACGATGTACTTCCACTTCTGTTGTAAACAAACTGATATCACGCTGGCATATCAAAAAGACATGGCAGCTGGCAAAACCCATTAGACCAATTGTATAGATAGATACAACTATATTGCCATGCTAAAAGTGATTAGTGAAAATCAAAAACAAGTATATCTTGATAAAGAGTAAAAATTAAAAAAAAAAGTAATGGTCCCAAATAAGTCCAAATATGTTAGAAAATGTAAAGGGAACTTCTAAATAGAAAGATCCCAACACCCAAGTGTGCCGACACCTTGAATAAAGAGGACTCTTGCTAGAACATATGGACCCTTTATGTAAAAAGTAATGAAAGCTTAGAATTAATATGCCCCCTGTAGGGTGAACTTGTATCACCACCTGTAGTCCTCAGGATGTCCTATCCAGTAATGTAAGTGGTTCCACCAGAATATAAAGGCCCACATAAAACTATATGCAATTAAAAGTATTTTTTTTTTACAGAATCATACTTACCTAGGTGGATGCAGCATCAGTCTGATGCTGCAGCTGTCCCCCGGCACTTCTGCACTAAGAACCACTCTGCCGCCCCCCCCCCCCCCCTTGCGCTCACTGGATCGTTGAGCGGTGGGGAGCGGCTACCTCAGGCTCTCACCGGGAGCTGAGAGCCTGAGACAGATATCAGTCCAGGCACCTGGTGGATCCAGACTGGATACTGATTTCTGTGACGTCAACAGAGACCGGACTTCAGCTGAAAACTGGTCACAAGAGTGCAAAATGAATACAGCCATTTTTGTCCAAGGCTACATAAATACAGCCATTTTTGTCCAAGGCTACATAAAGCCCATTTTCCAGCCCATTTGTCTCTACTTTAGTCATATTCTGATATGCCTGCCCTAGATGAGGGAGTCGCAGAATGTGGAGAAACCGTGTTGGCGAAGGCTGCAGATCGCATTATGCTTGTTAACGTGGATAAGCTCACAGCTGTTGTACAGAGAAGTTTTGGCATTGTTGTAGTTGATTCTCTTCCATCTCGCCAGGCCTCTTTGGGCACAAAGACCTGTAAAAACTGTTAAGACATTCCCTGTTCATAAACAAATATAATCGACAAACTATGATGATTTAGATCACTCCAAAATAGATTTGACTCCTCCAAAAGACTTTGCGGAACTCTATCCAGTGGATAAAGACTTCACTAAAAAGTGGTCTCTGTTCCTGTAGTGCAGTAATATGCAATTAGCGGACCTCCAGCTGTTGCAAAACTACAAGTCCCATCATGCCTCTGCCTCTGGGTGCCATTCTTGTGGCTGTCAGTCTTGCTATGCCTCATGGGATTTGTAGTTCTGCAACAGCTGGAGGTCCGCTAATTGCATATCCCTGCTGTAGTGGATCCTGCATAGTAGGCAAGGTTGAAAAAAAAGTGTGTGTGTGATTTTATGTTGGTTGCAGTCTGTTGTAAATAAACTTCTCGATGTACCTACTGAACATGTTCCTTCATTTAAGGATTTTGAAAATAGAAAGTTTTAGATGCTTCTGAAGGCTCTCTTTACTCTGGCAGGCCAAGCCCTACAACTAGCTATGGCTGTAATTTCAGTATATCAAACTGTAGCTAACTGGACTATGGAAATAAACAACCAAGGGGATCATATTTTCCAGAATTGTGCTTGAATGGAAGTGGTTACCTTCTACTCTGCTCTTTTTTGTGTGTATGCCCTAGAATGTCTCGTGATAAATTTCCAGAATGCCTTTATACTCCATTCGCATACGTAGAATGTTTTAGCTCAAAGCCTGGACAGATGAAGTTGCCTGCAAAAAGCACCCCACATGTATGCCATTTTCAAGGAAGATGTCTTTTTGGGGAGGCACTTGACCAATTCATCAAACAGGTCACAAGAGGAAAGGTTGTACTTCCACAGAGCAAGATTTCAAAACATTCTCCTCAGTAGCCTCTACCTTCTTAAAGCGCAGAGCACCTAACCACTCTACCTAGGCTTCAAATTCAAACACCTAAGTTCAACCCTTCCTTCCACTCTCAAGAGTGGGGAGACAATTTTTTTTTAAATCAAAAATCGTTTTATTGTATAAAAAGGATTGTAAAAAGGATTTGTACAAACAGTGCAACATGCACTACAAGTTCAAAAGATTGAGTGCATTGACGAGGTCATACAGAAATGAACATCCTGAGTACTTTAGGGGTTGGCATGGACATATCAAGCAGATGCCCCAAAAAATTTGATAAGGTGTGGCAGGCATGGTTGGCATCGTCCTCCACGATGGGATCATTACCTGGGGAAGGTTCTGAGGTGTTTTATTCCCTTCTTAGTATACATAGTTGGCCTCTGTTATTTAGCCAGCGATATAATCACCTGCCATTGGTGGTAATGTAGTAATTTCACTATTTGAGTGCGCCCTGCGTGGCCATGTTAGGGGGATTGGTTGTGCAACCGCTTCCGAGGTGTGTTTTTTTTTTTTTTAAATGCACTTTAACAAAAACGGCAATAAAAAATAAAGATGAGGTATATGACAAAGAATAATGGGAAAGGCTCACTACATTTGCCAATACATTTAAATCGCAAAAAAACAAATGTGTAAGAGTAAGGGCCTGAGCTAGGGACACGTAGAGGGGATGCAGGAAGTGTCTGTGCTAGGATATGATGACCTGTTACAGGAAGTTATTCTGTGTTGGTACAGGTGGAAGCTTTTTCCAACCACCAGCCCCAGATTTTTTTATATTTATTGGGATGCATATATAGCACCTTTTCATAGGGAAGGGTGGTGTTTACAGCCACAATCCTTTGTTGGAGGGTTGGGCAACTCCTTGATCCAGGTTTTAGCAAATTGCATTTTAGCTGTGTAAAGTGTTTCAGGTTTTTGTCCTCCACAGAGATAGGAAGGAGGCCTAGTATACATTGTTGTGGGATTAAGGACAGAGGGGGAGCCCATTCTGTCATGGAGAAATTTGACCACCTGTGTCCTATATCCTTGGATGGAGGGGCAGAACTATGGTAAGTGATAAAGTACCTCTGGGGTCTCCACATTTGGTGCATGCTGGACTATGATCTGCCCTATACCTAGAGTGGGTGTGAGATAAGATTGGTGGAGGATGGATAAATGTGTGAGGTGGTCAGATAGCTTGGGGGAAACAGATTTGCACGCTCCTAAAATCTCACCCCATTTTTCATCCGTTACCTCCCCTACGTCTGTCCAACCGGACTTCAGTTGGTGAATAAGGATGGTTGCCGAGGGCAACAGGCATTGGGTATAGAATACTTGGATGAGTTCCTTGGGATCTTGGCCGGTAATTATCTCTACAAAATATGGTGATAATAGGCTAGGAATAGTCAGGGAATTAAAGAGTTGAAGGCTTTATGTAGTTGGAGGTACCGAAAAACATGATCGGGCGCTCCAAATCCTATTTTAAGTTCTTAAAACAATTTGACTGCACCATTGGCTAGCACATGCAAAAGGTAGGTGACCCCTTTGTTTATCCAGAGTGGTATGGTCTGGGATAAATGACAATTCGGGCAGTTGCGGATTGTTCCATAGGGACGTATGAGCATGAAAAGGGGAAGCTTTAATTATATTCGTGGCAAGCTGCCAAATTTTGCAGTGATGGAATAGCATACAACCCCTAATGCTACAGTGGAACAGCCCATTGGTGCCTCGAGAGAGGATTAGAAGGGCATGTACCTCTGAATTAGGAGTTTGAGAACACACTAGAGTGGCATACCTGTCCCCATTGTCCTGCTTAAAGTAGAAGTGAGAGCTGGGAAGCAATGTAGTACAGGGTGAGATCAGGTAAGGCAGTGCTGCCTAAGTTTATGGGGCATTTCAAAGTTCACCAAGCCAGTTTGTGACGACAGGCACCACAAACAAATGTATTGGGCATGGATCCCATTGATTTGAGGATGCAGGGTGGGATGTATAGAGGAGCATGTCAAAAGACGTAAAGAAGTTTGAGGCGTATCATTTTTACTAAGTTACTACGCCCCATAAATCCGAGGGGAAGGCAGACCAGGTCTGGGCTTTGGACTTTAGAGTGTCATAAAGGGGTTCAAGATTAAGGCCAATATAATCCAGCAGAGAGCAGGAATCCTTGGATACCCGAATACTTGATCCGGCTTGCTCTTACCAGAGGTAAGGGCAGCTTGGTCCGCATGGGGTGCGCTTATGTTTATGGGCTAGAATTTGATATTTGTTCAATTAATTTGTAGAGTAAATCCCAAATCGTTTGAACGGCAAGGCAGCTGTTAAAAAGGGGCCAACATTCTCCAAATAGAGAAGCATGTCATCCGCATATACAGTTGTGCTCATAAGTTTACATATCCTGGCAGAATTTATGATTTCTTGGCCCTTTTTCAGAGAATATGAATGACACACAAACTTTTTTTCTTTCACTCTCTGGGTTAGTTTGGCTGAAGCCATTTATTTTCAATCGACTGTTTTTACTCTTTTTGAATCATAATTACCCAATTGACCCTGATCAAAAGTTTACATACCCCAGTTCTTAATACCTTGTTTAACGTCAATGACCGCTTGAGGTCTTTTGTGGTATTTGTGAATGAGGCTCTTTATTTTCTCAGATGGTAAAGCTGCCTATTCCTCTAAATTCTTGGGCTGTCTTGCATGAACTGCACGTTTTTGAGATCTTCCCAGAGTAGCTCAATGATATTGAGGTCAGGAGACCGAGATGGCCACTCCAGAACCTTTACTTTATTCTGCTGTAGCCAATGACAGGTCAACTTAGCCTTGTGTTTTGGATCATTGTCATGTTGAAATATCCAAGTACATTCCATGCGCAGCTTCCTGGCTGATGAATGCAAATGTTTCTCCAGTATTTTTTGATAACATACTGCATTCATCTTGCCATCAATTTTGACCAAATTTCATGTCCCTTTGTAGCGCACATATCCCCAAAACATCAGCGACCCACCTCTGTACCTTTTTTCCATCGTAGGCCTTGTTGATTCCTCTCCAAATGTAGCGTGTTTGATTTTGGCCCAAAAAGCTCAATTCTGGTCTAATCGCTCCAAATGACTTTGCCAGAAGGTTTGAGGCTTGTCTCGGTGGTGTTTGGCATATTGTAAGCAGGATACTTCATGGCATTTGTGTAGTAATGGCTTTCTTCTGGTGACTCGCCCATGCAGCCCATCTTTATTCAAGTGCCTCCTTATTGTGCATCTTGAAACAGCCACACCACATGTTTTTAAAGAGTTCTGTATTTCACCTGAAGTTATTTGTGGGTTTTCCTTTGCATCCCGAACAGTTTTCCTTGCAGTTGTGGCTGAAATTTTAGTTGGTCTACCTGACCATGGTTTGATTTCAACAGAACCCCACATTTTCCACTTCTTGATTAGAGTTTGAACACTGCTGATTTGGCATTCTCAATTCCTTGCATATCTTTGTACATCCTTTTCCTGTTTTATACAGTTCAAATGCCTTTTCCCCGCAGATCCTTTGACAATTCTTTTGCTTTCCCCATGACTGAGAATCCAGAAATGTCGGTGCAGCACTAGATGAAAGATGCAAGGGTATGTCAGGAGTCCAGAAACTCATCCTTTTTATACACACATACATACACAGAGGTTAACCTTTTTATAGCCATTCAGACCCCTTTGTGTCAACTTGTGTGCATGTAATCGGGCCAAAATCACGTGTACTTTTTGATCAGGGTCATTTGGGTAGTTTCTGTTGCCATTATGATTTAAAAAGAGAACACGTTTGATCCATAATAAATGGCTTCAGTCAAATATTAACCACTAGTGAAAGAAGTTTGTTATTCATATTCTCTGAAAAATGCCCAAGAAATCATAACTTCTGCCAGGGTATGTAAACCTATGAGCACAACTGTAAACGGATGACTTTGGTTATTGAACCCATACGGGGACCCATATGGAGACCCTTGATGGCTGGTGCGCTCTGATATCGAGAGGTTCTACAGCATATAGCAATGGGGATACGGGTGCTGAGAGAGACTAAAACACTATTGTTAACTTGGATCCTGACAGTGGGAACCTTGATATACAAGATGGAGCCATTTTATGAAGTTTGGGCCAAAGCCGAACCTCCAAAGACATTTCCACAAATTACTCCACTCCACGGGGTCAAATGCCTTAGCGGCATCCAAACTGGCTACCACTCTAGAGCCAATAGTATCCTCAGTAAGTCTTCTGAGGTTGAAGGCAGTGTTTTTTTTTGGGCATGAACCCCACTTGATCAGAATGGATCAAACTCGGTATGACCAAATCGCAGGGCTGAGATCTTGACAAGGATTTTAACATTCGCTTGAAGGAGAGCTATAGGGCGACATGACTCTGGGAGCAGGGGGTCTTTCCCTGGTTTAGGTATTAAGACTACGAGAGCCAAAGTTTTTCCGCACTCAATTGGAATTCAAGAGACATCCCACAGTGAGGGTCTCAATGCGTGTTTTAGGCCTCTCTAACACAACATCTTGTTAACCTGGAGCAAATATGTTTATTTCCACCAACCTATGCTCCGGTCCTGCCATTCAGCCAAGCAGGACATTTTTGTGGATCTCCAGCACAGCCTTAAACTGTAGTGTAGCATTTCCTTCCTTATCACTACAAATTGATAACAGATGCAATTATTTCTGGCTGTGTAGGAGTGTGCCAGTCTCTCATGATCCAGGGACCATGGTCACCAGTGGAAGCCAAACTCCCTATCAAAATCCTAGATTTTAGAGCAGGGATATGCAATTAGCGGACCTCCAGATGTTGCAAAACTACAAATCCCATCATGCCTCTGCCTCTGGGTGTCATGCTCGTGGCTGTCAGAGCCTTGCTGTGCCTCATGGGATTTGTAGTTCTGCAACAGCTGGAGGTCCGCTAATTGCATATCCCTGTTTTAGAGCAATACAAATGGCTCTAACACTGGGCCCCACTTCTGCGAGAACACCAAATCGGAATACAGTTAGAAAGTGCCATGGCTGTAGTCCACATTAACTGACAAGGGTGCATCAGATGTCATGCAGCCTTGAAAAAAGCAAGCGTGATCAAATCAAGATAGATGATATCTCTGTGCAACTGTCTCTGTGGTCCCCACATCCCTGGAGTTGACAACGGGAAGGCAGGCAGATTACTTCAGCCACCATTGCTTGTATCGAAGGTAATGGGCCCTTCCAGACATCTTAAATCTCATATGTGAGAAATAGGCAGACTTTGGATGTAGGCATCCTAGCTTCCAGATTTAACAAAAAACACTGCTGTTTGTGGGCAAGAACAAGAATTCTGTAGTGCTGGCTTTTGGATGCTTTGATAATTTCCTGGTCTCAGGTTATCTGCCCCCCCCCCCCCCCCCCCCAAAGATAGAGCAGGAGAGGAAGATGTATTCTCCTTGTACCAGACTTGCCCAAAAGAACCTGGTACACAGGACCCTCCTTTCCATCCTGCTTCTCAATCAGTTTTTTTTTCTTTATTTTTAAGAAATCCAACCAACATAATACGAATGGGTGAACGGTGCTGGTATGGTATACAGCTGTGCTCAAAATTTTGCATGCCCTGGCAGAAATCGTAAAATGTAAAACAACAAAACCGCGCTGCCACAACACAGTCCTCAGGCAGCGGCTAGCGTGCGATAACAGAAAAAATATAACAATATAAAAAAGCCGCGCCCAATATCAAAACAAATAACTATGTAACATTGGACAGTCCATAAATAATGAGTGGTAATGGATTTCAACCAATCATCCAGCAAATAGTATCAGTAAAATGATCAGAGGCCGATTTGCATGTAGGAACATTAGCTTGTCAGATTTTCAATGCACCTGGTGACATGCATACAATCTGTGTTATCCCACCACCAGAAACATATATCAGCTTACCAGATGGCAAGCCTTTGGTGCAGTTGGCTATAGCCCATTGATAACGTCCAATAGGACGAAACGCGTCTGGAGGCAGCGTCAGTGACGTCACCACGCCTAGGAGGAGGGCTCCTCAAGCCGGCCGGCTTTTTACCTGTTACATGCTGTTTTTAAACTTACACTACTGTTTTAAATAAATTTGTTATACCTACGGTATCACGCTATTGCGTCCCTCTGTTTTCCCGCTACATGCGAATCGGACTGGTTTATCACTGCTGTTTTGCTGACGGGTTGTGTTTGCGTCCTAAACCGCAAACACTCATCACTTTCCATACTAAGGCTGCTATTTGGCTGGCAATCTCGGAGTATCCTAGTCCAGGGGATCAAAAGGCCGTGGCTGGGCTATAGCCAACTGCACCAAAGGCTTGCCATCTGGTAAGCTGATATATGTTTCTGGTGGTGGGATAACACAGATTGTATGCATGTCACCAGGTGCATTGAAAATCTGACAAGCTAATGTTCCTACATGCAAATCGGCCTCTGATCATTTTACTGATACTATTTGCTGGATGATTGGTTGAAATCCATTACCACTCTCATTATTTATGGACTGTCCAATGTTACATATTTATTTGTTTTGATATTGGGCGCGGCTTTTTTATATTGTTAGAAATCGTAAAATGTTTGCATAGATACTAGAAATGACTGATCATCCCAAAAAATATCTTCAACCAACTCCACTCCGAAAGGTTTTGCCCCCTCCATGACCAGGCTTCTTTCTTTCTTTTTTTTTTTTTTTCCTTTTTTTTGACATTCAGCATGGCACTACTTTAATTGGTAATTTGTGTTGTCATGCAAAACTGTACCCAAATAAAATTTTATACAATTTTTTCACGCAAATAAATATTTTTGATCACCGCAGGCATAAAATATATATATATGTTTTGTGTGTGTGTGTGTTTTATTTTCATGACTATGAAGTTTGGACTCATCAGACCAAAGCACAGATTTCCACTGGTCTAATGTCCATTCCTTGTGTACTTTAGCCCAAACAAGTCTCTTCTGCTTGTTGCCTTTCTTTAGCAGTGGTTTCCTAGCCGATATTCTACCATGAAGGCCTGTTTCACTCAGTCTCATCTTAACAGTTCTAGATATGTGTCTGCTGCAAAAGGTGGCTACTTTGAAGAACCTAGAATATAAAAATTAATTTTCAGTTGTTTCACACTTTTTTATGTATAATTCCACATGTGTTAATTCATAGTTTTGATGCCTTCAGTGTGAATCTACAATTTTCATAGTCATGAAAATTAAGAAAACTCTTTGAATGAGAAGGTGTGTCCAAACTTTTGGTCTGTACATCTGTATGTGTGTGTATATATATATATATGTGTGTATGTGTGTGTGTGTGTGTGTGTGTGTGTGTGTATATATATATATATATATATATGTATGTATGTATGTATGTATGTATGTGTGTGTGTGTGTGTGTGTGTGTGTGTGTGTATATATATATATATATATATATATATATATATATATATATATATATATATATATATATATATAATGTGTGTGTGTATATATATATATATATATATATATATATATATATATATATATATATATATATATATATATATACATTTTTCTAGCACCCTAGAGAATAAAATGGCGGTTGTTGCAATAATTTCTGTCACACCGGTCTTACAAGCGCACTTGTTTTGGAAAAAAAATCACTTTTTTGCATTAAAAAAAAATAAGACCACAGTAAAGTTGGCACTTTTTTTTTTTTTTTTTTTTTTTTTAAAAGAACAGTGTAAAACAAAGTCACTTTTATTCTTATTACAAGGAATGTAAACGTTCCTACTAATAGAGAAAAAGCATGACAGGGATATATATATGTATGTATGTACAGTTGTATTCAAAATTATTCAACCCCCACTGAAATTAATTTTTTTGGCCAGTTTGACATTGATTTTGATCATTCAGTCATCCTGCTTACAATTCAAAGAGGCGCGTGTAGGTCAGACAAATATAACAACATAACATTTTATAATGAAATAACCACAAATGTCTTTTCTGTGCTCACA